>NC_091562.1:33625401-33627901 GCF_042767895.1 Penaeus vannamei
CAACGACGACGACGACGATGATGATGACGACGATAATATTGATGATGTCGTTTGTGAAAATGATGACGATGATTCGATCATTCGCAGTATTAATATTGACGATGGTGAGGATGAAGGCAACAAAAACAACAACAGACAAAATGATGAATAACAAACTGATCAACAAAAACAAATAAAATAGCCCTAGAAAAAACAATAACACCAACAGCAACAACACCGCATCAACCAGAAACACCACCATCACCAGAATCAACATCGATAAAATCAGTAAAGCGCACACACTAAAAACACAACACCACCAAACTCATCACCACCGCCAAAATCAGCAACACCTCAATTAAACACCTTAAACCAACAACACAGCCGAAACTAATAACAATAACAATAACAATAATAGTCAATAATAACAATAACAATAATAATAATCAATAATGATAAATAATCAACAACAGAATCAACACCAACAAAGCAACAACCCCAGCAACACCCAACGGCCGAAGATCACAACCAGTATCTCTGCATAACGAACGCGGGTGAACTTTCCCTCTTGTTGTCATGACACTGTTTCGCTCGTTTGCCGTACGAGGGATGATTGAGCAACAAGGTCCAAGAGGGGAGGAAAGAGAGGGGAGAAGGAGTGAGGGAGAGGGGAGAAGGAGAGAGGGAGAGGGGAGAGGGGAGAAGGAGAGCGGAGGCGTGAGGGAGAGTAGAGAAGGAGTGAGGGAGAGGGGAGAAGTCAGAGAGAGAGGGGAGGAGTGAGAGAGAGAGGGGGGAGAAGGAGTGAAAGAGAGGGGGAGGAGTAAGAGAGAGAGGGGAGAAGGAGTGAGGGAGAGGGAAGGCAGAGGGAAGGAAGAGTGGAGGAGAGGGGAGAGGGGAGGAGTGAGGGACAGGGGAGAGGAGAGGAGCAAGGGAGTGGGGGGAAGGGAGAAGGAGCGAAGAGAGGAAGAGAGAGAGTGGAGATAAAGAGTGGGAGAGGGGAAAGGAGCAAAGGAAATGGGTGACGGGAGAAGGTGCGAGGGCGGCAGGAGCGAAGAGAAGAAGAGAGGGAGAGAGGAGAAGGGAGAAGAGAGGGAGGGGAGAAGAGAGAAAGACTGGACAAAAGAGGGAGAGCGAACAAGAGAGGAAGAGGGGAGAAGTGATCAAGAGAGAGGGAGATAGGAGATGTGGGGAAGAGGGGAGGAGAGTGGGGAGTGAGAGAAGCGAGGAAGAGGCGAGAAAGAGCGAGGGAGAGGAAGAGAGGAGAAAGGAGCATGAAGAGGGAAAAAGAGAATGAAGAGAGGGGAGGAGAGGAACAGAGGGAGAAGAAGAGCGAGAGAGGAAGAGGGAAGAGGGGAGAGAGGTCGCTCACTCGCCCGAGGGGGAAAACAAACGTCAGGTCAAATGAACGTTTGTCGCCGAGTCCTGCAGCCTGGCATATTGCAAGGCCACTCCACGTTCGTGTTTGGCGCCAGGGACTGCGAGGAAACCATTTCTTTCTCGCTCTTCAGTTATCTCGAATTTGTTTCGATTTTCCTTCTATTTTCCCCTTCGTTTGATCGTTTTTCACTTGATAAATCTTTGGACATATCAGGTATTTTAATACATAATGAAGTAGTACGTAAGAAAGGAAAAGAATGTAATAGAAAAGACGGGCGGAGAACGTACCCACTTTATCGAGTTAAATTGGAATCATCATCTTTAATGTTACATATTTTTTTCAGGAACGAGTCGAAAGACACCTGTTTTCTTTCTCTCTCTCTCACACATTGCATATTTCGCCAGCCGAAGTGTCAATCGCGTAAAACAAATCCTCAACACCAGCCATCTATCACTCGTCTCGCTGGCCAAATGGACCGGTTTAATCGCCCCATGTTTACAAACTGTTGCAAAGAAGCCCCGCCTACTTGATCAAAACAAGTCGAGGTGCGAAAAGTAACGCCTACAAAACGCAGTCACTCTCGGAAAACCCGGAGGATGAATAAAAATACGAGGACGAGTGAGGAAACACGACATTTTTTTTAGATTTCTTGTTTAAGGGTGTGGCACGAAAATACCAGAAATACGCTTGTTTCCCCTTCCTATTCTCCAAAAAACAACTCCGAACCACATGCCCCGAGACTCTCTCTCTTATCCAGCACTTACCTTATCTATGTTTACGGAAGGACAAGCACGACATAGGTTCCAGAAATGATTAATCATTAGTACTGATTACAAGGGACACGTTTCCTCTGACAAATCCCCACGGGACTGAAGTAATTCCTCGGAAATGATGGGCGACAAATGCCCTGTGTTAGCCCGCGGTCACTTCCCACTCCCTTGCCTGTCAACTTGTGCTGTGAGAGCCTCTGGGCCGGCGCATGTCGCTCTGCGCAGAGTAGGATGAAACGGGGTTGCCTGTGCCATGTGCTACCGCTCGCACCGCTCGCACACTTTCGATTTTTGCCCGGACAAAACCCTTTGGAAACCGGTGCGTGGCGACTGCTGCAGAGGGCCTGACCGACACTCGTTACCCGCCAGTCTT
>NC_091562.1:33642901-33650401 GCF_042767895.1 Penaeus vannamei
TAGAAGTGTCAAAAGAGAAAGTAGAGTGAACACCTGCATCCGCTGAAGGAGGAAGGCAGAAGTCGGAGCCTAAGTGCGAAAGAGGGAACCATCCAGCCTTGAGCATATCGCTGACAGTGAGTATGTGTGTGTGGTGTATAAGTAGCGTTCTCGTCTAACAATTTTGCTGACATGCTTCAATTGTATGGACTGCCTGGGTAATCTAAAAGCAAATAAACAGCAAATCACAGCAATGATTATCCATTGTAACAAATGAAATTAAAACATCTTTCTTTTTTTTTTCTCTCTCTCTCTCTTCTGTTTTTCTCTCCCCCCATATTTCTATCTTTTCCCTCTCTCCTCTCTCTCTTTCTCTATCTCTCGCTCTCTCTATCTATCTATCTCTCTCTTCCCTCTCTCCTCTTCTTTCTCAGCAGATGCCACTGGAAGCAGGTAGGCCCCCTGTGTTCATGACCTCTGACCCTCACCTTGACCCATATAAAACACTCCACCTCGAGTCGCGTTTTCTGCACGAGCCGATACTCACGTCAACTCACGCCCGCGCTAGCATCTATTATCTTCAATAAAGAGTGCAACCAGAATGCGCCTTTCCCGTAAATCCCCAAGTGGGAGGACACTAATAGAAATTCCCTCACTCTCTCTTCTCTCTCTCTCCCTCACTTTCTCTTCTCTCTCTCTCTCTCGCTCTCACTTATATCTCTCTCTTTCTTTCCTTCTCTCTCTCTTTTCTTTCCTTCTCTCTCTCTCTTTCTTTCCTTCTCTCTCTCTCTCTCTCTCTTTCCTTCTTTCCTTCTCTTGCTTGCGCTCTCTCTCTCTCTCTTTCTCTCTCTTCTCTTCTCTCTATTTATCTATATATATCCCTGCCTCCATATCTCCATCTGTCACCATCTTATTTTTACCATATTATCACTATCATTAGGTTAGCTCTCTTGCCATATCGCCATCATTCTCATACCTTGATATTCATGCCACCATACCCCCTTCACCATATCGCCATAATTGCTGATTCCCTTTCATTCTTCCATTATCCAGTGTCTGTTACCACCATAAACCTACCACTACCATATAACCCTTACAAGCATATCATCATAATACCATCACCAACGTATGATCAACACCATCACACCACATAACTGTCACCATAACCCCGTCGTCACCACAACGCTAGCATCACCAACACTTCATCATCACCACACCATCGTAACTACAACTTCATCCCCATAACATCATCAGCACAACCCCGTCATCACTGTATTTTTAACATTACTGCTGTAACATTTTCATCACAACTTCATCAACACCACAGCCTCACCAGCAAAACTTTATCATGAACACATCATTACCACAACTTCATGACATCATCAAAGCATCTTCCCCACTACAACACCAACGCCACAATACCATCACCACATCATCATATCACTACCACAACATCATTACCACCACAACACACATCATCTCAACGCCATCACCTCCACAACACCATCACAACTACAACACCATCGCCTCCAAAACACCATCACCTCCACAACACCATCACTTCCATAGCACCATCACCTCCACAACACCATCACAATGACAACACCATCACAACCACACCATCACTTCCATAGCACCATCACAACACAATCGCCTGCACAACACCATCACTCCCATAGCACCATCACCTCCACAACACCATCACAACGGCAACACCATCACCTCCACAACACCATCACCACCACAACACCATCACAACCACAACACAATTGCATGCACAACACCATCACTTCCATAGCACCATCACCTCCACAACACTATCACTTCCATAGCACCATCCCCTCCCCAACACCATCATCACCACAACCCCATTAACTCCACAACACTATCACTTCCATAGCACCATCACCTCCACAACACCATCATTTCCACAGCACCACCACCTCCACAACACCAATATCACCACAACACCATCACCACTACAATATCACCACCGCAACACCATAATTACCATTACACTCCACCATTCCGACCATGAAAGCAACCACCATAACACGCTTTAGGCCCCACCACTCGCCCACCATTCCCGCAGTTAACCAAACCTCGTTAACCGTGGTGTAGTTAATCACGTTATACTTAAGTTAAACTTCAAAGATAAAGGAAGAGTGTGGGAGTAAAATATCACCGTCCGAACGCGTGGTTCCTTTGTCGTGGTTTCTTGTCTGTCGAAGCCGTAGTCGGTGTACGGATGACGAGTGATATGTAAGTGTTTGCCCTTTAATGATTTTTTGTGTTATTGTTATCTGATTATTAAGATGTCTTTTGTTGTCTTTTATTGTTGTTGCTGTTCCTATTATCTTTATTATCAATGTTATTTCCCTCCTATTTATCTCATACTTATCTATTAATCGTGATTAAGTAATTAGCATATCAGCTTCTTTCTTCTGTGTCTTAATTGAATTAGATGAAATAATAATGCAATTAACACTATTTACGCGAATTAAAAATAACCCGCCAAATTTTCTTCACTCGCAAATATCTCTCAACATTATCCCTAACACCATTTTTAACCTTTTTTCTCTTTTCTTTTTTTTACTGCCCCTTTTCCTTCCCCCTTTCCTGCATAATGCCGCCAGGTCTGCATGGTAAGGGAGGTGTGACTTGTGCATGACCTAATCTCATGAAATTCAGAAAGGCCGACCTGTCCGGATCCCCGCTAGCGATCGCCGCGGCTTTTGCATTATTTTGTCGCAGCGCTTTAACGAGGTTGGTTCTACATACACTCGCATACGCACACGCACGCACATACATGCATACACGCTTTAACGTTTGTGCACACGTAGGAGTATACTCGTGGGCACACATATTCACATGCGGATGGGAAAAAAAACATACACTTGCATATATACGCACACACACACACACACACACACACACACACACACACACACACACACACACACACACACACACACACACACACACACACACAAACATTCTTAGCGTTTCAACATGTACGTTGTTTACTGGATATGCTCGCGTGCTTCCTGACGTGTATTTTTAGTGATCGTAAACAGACGTCATGCATTTAAAGGCTGAAAACAAATATCACTTTATAGATATAGATATATTACAACTATATCATAAACACAGTTCATCAAGATTTAATAAACTGATATTTAGTAATCTATCAATCGTTACGTGAGTTTATAGTTAACAATCGTAAACAGGCGTCACGTATATAAAGATGAAAAATAGTATGCAAAGGGTGTGAATATCGTAAACAAAGTCCGTTGAGAATAAATAAACGGATTTAATGTCTGCGATTAAGAGCGAACAAAGTATGGAGAAAATAGAAAAGAGAGAAAAATATACGGAATAAGTAAGACTGAAAGAGAAGAAAAAGAATAGAATTTAATTGTGATAGTGAAAAGAAAATCAGAAAGAGTCTTAAACAGATCAGTAGAAATTATAGAAAAGAAATCAATAAAATGATAAAATAAAACTAGACAAAAAGAAAAATTCGGCAGCGAGAGAGAAAAAAAAGTAAATAATCGATTGTAATGAAAAATACGAAGCCATATGAGTGACATGACATTTTTGTATGTTTGAGAGTTCACCGATTTGTTGGTACTTGTTTATCTGCTTGTATTTCTTTTGTTTTTATCATTGTATATTTTGGGTTCATTCATTGATATACTTATTTTCTTAACTAATTGCGTAGATGTACTCTCCTCCTTGCACTTTGCAGACTCATAATTTACTAGTGATGTGAATTATATATTTATTTTAATAACGAAATGAGGAATAAAACTCAGGAATTCATGTGTTTATGGTTCATCTCTTTGAACGTTACTATACTTTCCTATATCTATGTATTTTACATTTCTGTTAACATAAACAAGTGTTATTACTAAACATGAAAAAAACGAAATAGACTACTGAAAAATCTTATTTTTAAGAATAAACCTCCTTTCGCAAATATCTTTAAAAAATCATTTTACGTAATTCTTCTCAAAATAGAAAATAGAATACGTATCCAAATTCTTCCCAGAATAAACTTTTTTTTTCAAAATCCCTATAAGATAAACCTGTCAAACATTTAGAAATACAAAAAATCCTCCAAAATCCTCTTTTTAAAAATAAGCCGCTGCCAAACATCTGGAATGGATACCAAAAAAAAAATAATTTTCCAAAATCCTTTAAAAAAAAAACTTGCTTCTCACACATTTCCTTCCTCCTTCCCCAAGGCCTATCCACGCAACGATTTATACGACCGACTTTACTTTACGTTTTCGTTCAAGGTTTTACCTCATGATATTCGCCCTCGAATAGATTTTCGCGAGAAAATATTTCCGTTTCCCCCTTTTTTCTTTATGGCTATTCACAAATTACCTGTTTGTCGTGTTGCCTTTCGGATTGGTAAGATATCGCCTGTGTTTGTTTGTGTTTGTGTGTGTGTTGTGTGTGTGTGTTTGTGTGTGTGTGTGTGTGTGTGTGTGTGTGTGTGTGTGTGTTGTGTGTGTGTGTGTGTGTGTGTGAAAGAGAGAGTGTGTGCTAATAATAACAATGAAGAGTTTATTTGATAAAGTTATTGTTTAAAAAAGTAAGACTCTCAATTTACAATATTTGCATCCAAGCGGCTAGACCAGCAATGTACAATTATACCTGGTTGCATTACACTTTGGTTCACACAGTTTTCTGTTTACGTCTTCCCGGAGGTGCAGATCCCGATGTCTCGCGGATGTTATGGTGTTATGGGCGAACTTTTCTGTAAGAAAAAAAAAATCTTCTAGGAAGAGATTTCCGGTTGATTTAACGCATCAGTATGAGGTGTAGCTTGGTCCAATTTTCTTGGGCAATGCTCTTTTATGAAGTCTTTTTAATTTATAGTGACGGACAAATGCTGCAGTGGCGCTCATTACTCACAAATAGTTCATGTGTAGGTCATCCATAAAAGGAGTAGGTCATCCTACTCCAAATGATTTAAGTAAAAAAAATCCGTACTATGAAGTTATTTTTGGGAACCACTTCATGTCTTTACTGATAACTGCTGCTACCTGATTCATCTCTGAAGCGCCATTTAAATGGTGATTACCTATTTTCAGGGTTCTGTGATAGGCGGCTAATTAACTGAATGAAAATTCCCTTGCATATTTTAATGTTTACATGAATTAAGTCCAATGAAGCTCATTTTGACACTTGATTGAGGTTTGTGTTCGAGTGCAAGTATCATGTCGTCCATTTGTAAATCTCGTTAGGAATATTATCGTAATTTATCATTATCAGGAACAATAATGGCCCAAGGACGGTTCCCTGAGGGACACCCCTGTAAAGTTCAGTCTCATCGTATGTTTGGTTATTTGCACGAATCCTCTGGAAGCGGAGGTCGAAGAGGGAGATCCATTCCACCCAGCCCTCGTGGAATCATTTTCTTGATGAAGGTGGTGTCATCGACGAGGTCCAATTATTTCTCACTTGTGTCAAAAACTTTCAATTACTAAGATTCAGATAGGAAAGAGAGCTCATCCTTTCCATAATGCGTATATAGACAATATAAAGCGTATTATACCGGAAGGGTCTTGAAAGAAAATAGGAAATATGTGTAGTGGGTGTAAAGCTATATCATAACATCACTGTATTTACCGAAATACAGATGCTTCTACTGTGCACATTCAGTTTATTAATATACTAAACTAAGAAAGCTCTGAGAGAGAAAGGGGGCACGTGTATAATGCACGTACATCATTTATAGAAGGTTATGTAATCGCTGAAAGAGTGTAGAAAGAGGAGAGATAAAAATTATCATATATTTGTAATTATTGAAATGGGAAGTTACAGCAAGGATTCATATATGAATATATATAATACACACACACACACACATATATTTACACACACACATATATTTACACACACACACACACACACACAAATATATATATATATATATATATATATATATATATATATATATGAATATATATATATATATGTGTGTGTGTGTGTGTGTGTGTGTGTGTGTGTGTGTGTGTGTGTGTGTGTGTGTGTGTATATATATATATATATATATATATATATATATATATATATATATATATATATATATATATATATGCATATGCATGCATGTATGTATACATCGCAGGTACACCTATTAAGCATTGATATCTAATTACTGTCAAGAGAGAGTTTGGAAATATACATGCTACGTATTGACCTCGGATCATGAGAATCTCAAAATAGTTTAGAACGAAAGTTGAAATATGTTTAATATAAGCATTTTAAACAAATATAACAGTACTCGAGTAATATATTTAAATTGACTCAAAATTGGCAATATACAATTACACGACCAAACCAAATCTTCGAGTTTTAAAATTAGTTTTAGATTAGGATACACATTTACAGGACCTTATACAACAGGTTTTTTCTTTTTTGCTAATTGACTAGAATTAGAATTATTCAGCCACATCCACTAACCAAAATATCAAGAAATTGACCCAAAAAAAATTGGTCTAAACAATGACATGAACTGAACGAGGAAAGGTTTGAGTGTTACATAATCCCTCATCACACACTCGCTGAGAGGGGAAGAGTTCTGAGAAGTTAGGCGGCCTTCGGGAGTCGATAAGCCGGTCGATCGAACGACGAAAATCCCTTCGACGTCAAGGAAAGTTTGGACGAAAAGTAGAGAGGGACTTTTTGGTTGTTTGTTTGTGTGTGTTTATGGGTAGATATTGTTATGAGTGTATGGGTGTATGTGTGCATGTGTGTAAATATGCTGTATACAAGAATGCACATACACATCCAAAAGGTTTCGAATAGTTCAGTCTTTATCTTATTTCTCTCTCTCTCTCTCTCAATCTCGCTCTGTCTCTGTCTGTCTGTCTGTCTGTCTGTCTGTCTCTCTCTCTCTCTCTCTCTCTCTCTCTCTCTCTCTCTCTCTCTCTCTCTCTCTCTCTCTCTCTCTCTCTCTCTCTCTCTCTCTCTCTCTCTCTCTCTCTCTGTCTTTCTCTCCCTCTCCTTCTCTCTCACTCTCACTATCTAATTTTCTTGCTCTTTGTTTTGTTTTTGTTTTTATGAAGAGAAAAAGGCACATCTGCACAAATCAAATAAACAGGTAGATGGAAACAGGATGGGAGAGAGAAAACAGTGACAAAAAGAGAAACAAAATTATAACGCTTTAAAATTAATTTCAAATTCCATTTTATGGCGACAAGGAAAGTTACAAGTAAGAGATCCAGAGAACTTCCGTCGAGCTTTAAAGGAATTAGACAAATATGCATCAGGCAAAGGCGAACACAAAACCCAAAACCAATAAAAGGAGATTTTGAAAGAACTCCGAGCATTGGTGATGCTATAAAGACCATTACGTTCCAACATAATTACTAAAGACAGCTTTCCTTACGAAAAGGACAATGGTGATCCTCATAATAGTGGTTATGAAAAAAATGATGAGTAGGTTAATAGCTGATTGCCAATCCTTGATAAATTTATTGTTGCAGATTATCAAAATTT
>NC_091562.1:33657901-33662901 GCF_042767895.1 Penaeus vannamei
GAGGGAGAGACAAATGGTGAGGGAGAAAAAGTAGGAGAAAGTAGAAGGGATAGGGAGGGATTCAGAAGAGAGTGTTGGAGTAAGTGAAGGAGGGGGATAGAGTCAAACAGTGTAGGGGGGGGGGGAAGAAAAGTGGACCGGACTTTGGATTAGGTTGGGGGAGCGAGAGAGGGAGAGGGGGGAGGGGGAGGGAAAGGTCAAGGTCAGCGGCGCCCTTCGGACATAAGCGGGGGTGTGACCGGAATGACCTTTCTGGCAGAGAGAGAGAGGGAGGGAGGGAAGGGAGGAGTGAGGGAGGGAGGAAAGGAGTAAAAGAGGGAGGGAGAGACGGAGGAAGGGAAAGAGGGCGAGAGGGAGGGAGGGAGGGAAGGTAGAGAAAGGAAAGAGGGAAGGAGGAAGAGTGCGAAAAAGAGAGAGAGGGACAGGCACAGACATACAGACAGACACAGAGAGAGACAAACAAAGACGTATAATACGAGAACAGACCAGAAATAAAATGCGCCCTCCTCACTCTAACCCCCCCCCCCCTCCGCTCTAACAAAGGGAATAAACCACAGTCACGAGTAAGAAAAATAAGAAATAGTAAAAAGAAACAAAGAAGACATTAAAGACAAGTATTAGATAACAATGATAAAGACAGGAAAGAGAGAAAGGACATGAAACGTGATCCGTGCAAAATGCTGCAGGGAAATATATCTTCAGTAATATTCAAAAACAGGTTGTGTTTTAATTTTGCTTCCTCTAACGTTTACTGAATCAGCCGAATTCCTCTTCCCATGATAACTTTGATGATGCTAACGGGCGTGTGTAGATAGATAGATAGGTTGGTAAGTAGGTAGATTAATGGATAGGTGGATAGATAAATAATGCAACTGGGTTATTTTCTACCATAGATAGAAAGATAGATAGAAAGATATACAAATATCGGCAGACTAACAGATAGACACATGAATGAACAAACAGACAGAGAGATGAATAAAATACCGACAGACAGACAGATGATTCAACAGCAATATATACCTAGATGGACAGATAAGATCTTTTACATGAGATAAGAAACTTGCGGAAGTTGGCCCGTTAAAGGAGTAAGGAGGTCATTACTTCACCCTGCTCATGAAGATGGGTCTTCGCTTAATTACAGAATGAGTCGAGATGATAAATTATCTTCATCAAAACTGCATTTCATTAAGAGATGACGAAATGTTGCCTAAGGGCCTCCTGGCGCTCGGAGAGAGAGCTGCATACCATGTTGAAATATGCATAATTTCCGGCGCCATCGTTGAACAAAAAATAAATAAATAATGAGTTCGTATCCCTTGCACATGTATGCTACATATATAATTATAAATCCTTGATTCTTTCTGCTAACATTATATGGTTTTTGATACAAGAAATTATAACGGAATATCAAGAACTCATTTTTGTTGCAGAATTACATATAGGTAATTTGTTTTAATTAATTTCAAGCCAGTGTCCTTAATGCTGTATTTAATTACGTATAGATAGATGACAAATAATAAACATTTCATAATAAAATTGCTTTGAAAAATTCTTGAGTTATTTTTTTCATGTAATACGTCGAGGAAGAGCTTAATTATGTTGAATAGATTTAGAGATGAAAGGGGCTCCGTATTAGAGCTTCAGTGTCTAAAGCCAGTCAGGAAAACACGTCAGCTGCGCAGAGAGGTGCACCTGGGTTGGCTGACGGTCCTTGGCAAACACACTTGATACAGAGACAGAGTACAGCTGACACAATGAAGTGTAGAAAGTTTTGAATTTACTAGATGCACCCCATCTCTGGGAGCATTCGCTTTTTTACTATTTCTTACGTAAAGACTAAGGCTCGGAGCAATCAGGCGGGATCGGATGCTTGTTTTGCACTTGCACTCACCATAGTAAAGTTTCAGAAAAAAAATCAAGTGGAGCGGTGAAGTGCAGTCCTCTGCGTTCACTGTCATTATGATAACGATAACGAAAACTGTAGTGAACAAAGACCTCGTAGGGGAGTGACATATAGTTCAGATACTATGTTTGTATTAGTTCTAGAATGATTTTTTTTTTTTTTTGTGCTTCATGTTCGCGCCAAGCAGACTAGTGCTTCGCGTGCGTGATTGCCCGAATGCCCTGCCGCGCCCCTCTTCAAATGAGTGCCAATCAGTTGTCCGAGCCGGGAGGAGGGCCAGTCAAAATGGCCGTGCCACCATGGGGCATTGTTCAAGAATGGGTATTCCAGGGCATTCCAGGATGGGCCACGCGAAGGGGGAAGGTCAGCTCGGGAGGGCTAACAAGTGGCATATCTTAGCCGGGAACATCGCTAGAACTTTTGTTAACTAACCATTATCTAGTACCTTACCCTAAGCTAGTAACGCAAGGTTAATAAAACCGCTTATTGAACCCATTGTATCATTTATTGCTCACCCTAAAATAATAGATAAATAATTATAAACAAATAAATAATTATCAATAAATATATATAAAATAAATGAAATAAAATACCAACAGCAGCGATCTCCGCGAGAGTGAAACGCATCGCTACAATAATAATTAATAGATGAAAAAATAAAGAAGATTTACGAACATAGACAATGCCTATCCTTGTCATAAAGACGATGATAACGATTGACATTAATAACAGTGATAATGGAAGGAAAATAAAAATGATAATAGTAACTGATAGAACAATGTTGATAATAGCATTAACAACGATGAAAATTATACTGGTAATGGTATTAACCATCAGTAATGGCAATGATTACGTTAATAATGTGAGCAATAATGACAATGATAATAATAATAATAACAAAATTAGATTTTTTTATTAATAAAATAATATGAATGATACTATTGATAACAACGATAACAATAATAGAGATTATAATGATGATAATGATAATAATAATAATAACAATAATGGTAGTAATGATGATGATGACAACAACAATAATAATAATAATAAAAACAGTAAAGATAATAATAATATTAATAATAATAATAATATCAATAATAATAATAATAATACAATAATAGCAATAATAAGAATAACAATATATCGGGCAGATAAATTGTGAAGGCCCTCAGTTAGTGGCCACTTTGAGAGAAAAAATATGAAATATGATGATTAAAGGGAAACCATCCTTTTCTTCACTTAAAAGAAAGAGTAAGAGAATGATAAAAAAGAATGAGAAGCCAAAAATAGAGCAGTGGTAATTTCCAAGGGGGGCGCGAGCCCTTGTGAAAAAAACGGGAATTTCTCTAATCATATATGTTATTCTTTTAATGAAATGGTCAGATACTGAGAAGTTCAATAATAATGTGACTAATTCTTCCTCTATGAAAAGACTAAGAATGTATTTCTAACTCTTTGAAATCTGAGAGGAAATATTATTCTTAAATTCGATAGGGGCGTGGAGTGAAGGACAACTTCCTAGAGGGGGCGTGGTTGTAAAACGGTTAAGAACCACTGAGCTAGAGTTTAGTTTCTTTAATATGTGTCCTGTTAGGGACTTTTGTTTCAGAGCAGAATATAGCGACATATTCATGAAGCAGCTTGAAGATCTTTTAAATCAATACAAAGGCCACAGAACAGAGAATATGACAATTAACTGCAGTTTACATACGAGGTCCTGGATGGATTGGATTTATCACGAAACAAGGACACTGAACTCAGGTCAGCAAGATTGCTAGACTCCACCACAAAGCGTAAGTACGAATGTGAAGAGATTGGAAAAATTAACATGAAAGAACTGCCGATATGTGAAATTTTAATTCATTTACTGAAAAATTCCTGTCGCGTCAGTATCTAAGGTCATTAGCGGCGTATACAAAATCTAGTAATAGGGCGAGGCTTGGTGACATGTTCCCCAGATAAGGAAAGTTCTTACACCACTGTGAAAAAGCATTGTGGCAAAAAGATAAAAACGGAATGACAGGACATAATATGTTTAATGCCAAAAGATTTAGAGCGCTGTAGGTTAGTATGGTAGCGAAAAGGATAAAGTGGGAATAGCACACGGAGGACGTTTAGGACTGGTACAAAGCCAGCCTTTCATCCTTTCAGCACGGCTCTCACACTCTAGGGTGTGGACAGAAGAAAGAGATGAAGAGGAAAAAGAAAAGAGAAAGGGCCATGCAAAATTAGTTGAGGCGAGAGCTGAGGTCCAAGGCAGGAGTGATCCCCTACATTGGAGACAATCATCATCATCATCTGGAGCTATCGCTGACAGGAGCGCAAAACCGCATCCACCCTTCGTTTCCATCCGCGGGGGTCCCTCATTGCGAGCCGCAAGACAGGGACTCGGCCCATCTCTAGCTCTTCACGACAGATCTGATCGATCTGCCCAAGCCATGACTTCCTAGGTCGTCCCACAAGCCTCCTTCCAAGGTTGTCTCGCACAGAGACAACCTGATGGGCAGGATCCTCCTATGGGAAACGAGCCAGGTAGCCGTATAGCCCGAGTTGGCGATCACAGTTTGTACAAATAACAGGTCCCGTGCCAGTCTCACGGTGCAAGCGTTCGTTGGACACGTGGTCCCGTCAGCAGTACCCAATGATCCGGAGCAGGGACCTACTACAATAGGCATCAAGACGAGACTCCAAGGTACAGGATAACGTTCAGGCTTCACTACCGTACAGTAAAACCGGATTTATCAGGGCTTTGAAATACGTAGCTTGGTCCTTCTGGACAGGTACCAGCATCCCCAAATACTCTTGTCAAGAGTTCATGACCCCTACTGCCAGGCCAATCCGTCTACTTACTTTCTGATCTGACAGTCCAGAGTTATGAACTACGCTACCAAGGTATGCAAAGCTCTCTATTACTTCAGTGCCCTCGCCGCAAGCACCTACCAACCAAACAGGTTCTCCTAGCAAGTCCCCAGTCTTGAGGATATATAAAATAGTTTATCCGTGTTATGGTATTCACAGAAAACGAACGTATTTCATTGTATTCGTAGAAAATCTGACATATAAAAGGGGGTCTATATCATATTAGAATCCTCTT
>NC_091562.1:33667901-33675401 GCF_042767895.1 Penaeus vannamei
CACTGGCCAGCACCTGACAGGGGGGGCGGGGGGAAGCAGACCTGGCACTGCCCTGGAGTGTCCTTTAGGACTTCCAGGGCGCCCAGTGCCCTCAGAGGGCCCCGCACGTAGTCATGTAGGGATGGCTGCCAGGGAACACTTCAGTCACCTGTCCTGATATATTTAAAGGGATTTGCTAATGACCTAAAGCTTTTATATTCCTAATTAGTAAAAAAAAAAAAGTTTAAGCTATACCAGAATAGTTGGTTGGACTTTGTAAATCAGGTAATGTTAGAATACAATCGTCCTATGACCCCCAGCTGAGCATACCTCAGGTAATAACTGTAATTACAGGAAGAGCCAGATATTATTTTTATTACAGTAATCATGATATAATCCATTTTATAACACAGGATAGGATACATGTTGCAGCGTATTTGTCGACTGTCATTATTTAAACTCTACACTCCAATTTGGTGAGACAGGGTACTACTGTATGCGAAAGCGTGTGTCATGGATATAAAATGCCAGTATATTCACATTGGTTATTTAGAGCATGTTGATCAATTTTAATTTCTATATATGTTGAGCCTCAGTTTAAGTGGATTTATAAAACAAGTGAATAGGATGCTTGTTCTTTTTACTTTGGGGAGTTTGTTCTTTAACTTGCCTTGCTTTGCCCTGTGATCATCCAGTCAAACATGCAACATATGAAAATGTATGTGAATCAGATTTTTTTTCATAAAGATTTTTTTTTCATTGTTTTGATAATAAAAAAGATTGATCTTTATGGTTGATCAGATAGATAATATTATTATAATATATTATGGAACTAAGTATATAGGATATGAGCACATTGCCTAATGTTACAATATTGATACCAAAGAATTTCACCCACCCCATCCAATTTATACACAGGGATTAATGCTTACAAACTCTCCTTTACACCACAATTTTGGCCCAGTTAGTATGATAGGGCATGAAGTATTAAAGGAAAATTGCCTGGTAAAATGTTAAATCAACTAGTATGTATGAAGATATACACAGACTTTCTACTTAGTTTATGTTGAGGTTGCTGTACTCCCTATTGTTGCCCTCTAACCCCTGTCCTGGAAGGCAAACAAACGTCTTCCACATTTTCACAATGGAAGTAATATGAAACAAGGATTATCTTAACCTATCCAAGTCATAATCACTCTGGATGCTGTGCGTTCCGCAGTGGGGATTGGGAGAGCGTAACACCCCATGGGAATTACTGTGACAATTATCACATATTTCAATGTAGACTATTAATTTTCTTTTATATTATAATGCATAATTTCCCTGATATACTTGAAGCTTTTCTCTGCAATTCCATGCTTGGTGTAGGTTCCTTATAGCAGCACGCAGATATAGAGGGAAATGAGGCAATGCCATCTTATAGCAATGGCGTATGAAACATAATTTAAGTTGCACCAGCCTCATATTCACCACTAGATGATGAAAATATCCCCTGTATAGCACCACTTAGAGTCCAAGTCACTCATCTTGTGTACCTTGCTAGAAAAACAAAACACAGACTGCATAACTTATTACTGCGATATCACAAGTAGTTCATGTGTTACTATGCACTTGTCAAAATTAAATTTTGCTAATTATAAGTGTCTGCTGTTACACATATATACTTTTAAAGACTTCCATTAATGTTATTATATTTCATTTACGTTTTTTAAGCTTTATCTTTACAGTTCTTTAGAATGATGTTTTCATCATGCATTTCAGACTTTCATTTGCCACCTGTGAGGTTTGACAGCTCACCGGCCATTCTTTGACAGAAGGCTGTTGAGAAATGTAGCGTTTCCAGTGTTGCATTGATTCTGGGTCATTCTTAAGATTATATGGTGACAACAAAGAAGAAATAGACTGTAGTAGCCATCCCAGTTTAATATCTAAGCCTATCAAGAGCCCCAAATGCCCTAAAAAGTAATTAAAAACAAAGCAATCCAGACAGGAGAAAGAAGTGAACAAAAGTTTGAGGTTTCCAAATAGAAAGGTATTTGATTTATTATTTTACAGTGTGAACACAGCTCTATCTTGCTGTACATACCAAGGTTAAAAGAATGTTTTCCAGGGTGTGTTCGCCCCCCATCAACCCTCCCCTCGGTATTGCCCAAAGGGCACACCTAGTCTCCGCAACTTAAATTGTTAGATTAGATTAGTTTATTGGTCAGTAGATTTTGCCAAAATGTGGGTTGGATTCCCTGTAGAGTTTTTACAGTTCTGTTGTGCCAGTCTGTAGAATTTCAAAGATGGTAGGTACATATGTAGATATACTTCATACCCTCCCCTGCTATGGCGACTATCAAATCAAAATCGTCAATGGAGAAATGGTACTAGATCTCCTCAACGATTCATTCACAGAAGAAGCAACGCCAAGAATATATTATTATCATTAGATTTCCTGCAGAAAAATATGTTGTTGTTTTTTAAACTTCAGGGAGGGTGCATCGTGATCGGTAAAAATTACCCATGGTTTATTTTCTATCTCTATGAATAGCAGGGAGTAACAGGATTCTATAGGTACTGCTATTATAATGCAGTATTTTGTGATATGGCAGTATTCTGTATATTTGCCTGTGTTCTAAATTCATCATCCTCTCTGGTGATTTATTGGCAAAGAAGCAAGTATTACAGATTCAGTTTTGCTGAGATATATTGCCACAATAATCACTTGGCAACATACATTTATCACTAAAATGAATTTTTGTCTTACCAAGGGGAAGATACAGTAATGAGGTTGGTGTTTATTGGGTGAATACATTGTGTCTTGATTAACATTCTTGTATTTTAAATTTCAGTCATCACCACCTTCTCAAGTGTAACATTGCCATGAGTAAAAGAGAGAAAAGAAAAAGCTTACTTATCTTCATCTTGTGACTACATAGTAAAAGAAAATATATTAGAACTGATCATTATATTGGTTTCATGCACTATCTCCCATGCCCTAGCTGTCTGTCCAGAGTTTGAATTTTATTTGAAAGTAACTATGATTAAAAACACATGCATTATAACATAGTAGATAGCATGTATTTTATTTATGACCTGAGACTGTTGCTTTTATATTTTTTAAACCTATTTTGCATATGCAATAGATTTTATTTACTAATTGATTTTATTTTTGTGTGGCTTAATGTGTGAAAAATACACATATGTAAATGCATTTCTGTAGCCCATATGGTTGGGTATGGCCTCTAATCTTTTTGTTTTCTATTTTTCATTGGTTTATTTATTTATACATTTATTTATAACACTACTTTGATTTTTAAAATTTTGCTACAGATAGCAGCCTTATGATATATATATCATTAGAGAAAATTATCAAGTCATCCTTCAAGCTCATACTGTGATACATCATACACAGGGCCCATGATTCAGTGTTTAGTCAAAGAACAGTTGATATATACAGAAGATAAGTATTTGTTATCATGTTTTAGGTATTTACAATCCCTTCTATCAGCTAGGAGAGATCAGGCCTCAAGCAAGACAAATTAGTTGTATGTAGATAGCTTATATCATGACTATTTTTGTCAAGGAAAATATATAAAAACAATATTTTGAAATGTTCATGTGAAGGAATTGGGAGTGGTTGAGGTAGGTGGGCGAGCATTGTCATACATTCCATTTGATATGACTCCATTTAAAAAAAAGAGAGGGGTAGCCTGCATCTTTTGCTTTACTTATTTATTTATTTTATTTTTATTTTATTTTATTTTTTTTTTTTTTTTATTATTATTTTTTTTTATAATTGGAAAATCAGGCTCAGCAGTTCCCTTAAGGGCATCATCTGGTCAGTTTTCAACTTAAATCTGCCATCTTGGTAAAATTGATTTAAATGCATTTCCAAAGAGTTTCAGGGCCTCTGAATCTTCCAAGAAATTTTCAAGGCCCACCAGCTATTTTGAAGGTGGTACCAGCTACTTTCGAAATATGATATTTCACCTTACCTTAGAAGATCAGCAATTGTGACGTAATGATCAGATATAATAATAAAAAATGTGAGATGATTTTCAGAGAGCTTATAAAATGTCACATAATATGAGACCAACTTTATTATTTTTTTTTTCGGAATATTCTAAAAAAAATCTGGGAAGCGTTCAAAAAATAATAATGAGGAATTTATGTGTACAAATAAATAAGACTGATATGCAGTTCATATAGAGTATTTTATATTGTTTATGTTTAGATCATATTTCTCTAATGATATATATGTCATTAGAGAAATTTATCAAGTCATCCTTCTAGCTCATACTGTGATACATCATACATGGGGCCCATGATTCAGTGTTTAGTCAAAGAACAGTCGATGTATAAAGAAGATGGGTATATTTTATCATGTTTTAGGTATTTACAATCCCTTCCATCAACTAGGAGAGATCAAACTGAGCTCAAGCAAGACAACTTAGTTGTATGTAGATAGCTTATATCATGACTATTTTTGTCATGGAAAATATATAAAAACACTATTTTGAAATGTTCAGAGTGTAGAGGCTTTTGAAAGATTCTGTAAAATAAAACAATCAGAATGACTGTTCAGTTTTTTTTATTGGATTTTAAAGAATTTTTCAGCTTTGGTCAGTTTTCATTACCTTTTTTTTTGTTACTTTTTTGTTGTTTTTTTAACTAAGAAAAGACAGACGATCCCTTTAGTACCCAATATCAGCTACTTTTTCTTTTTTATTATTACTATCATATGTAGTGTCAGCACATTGTGTTAATACTTAGCTCTGGGTGGTTTTGCATCAGCCCATATCCATTTAGAGTCCAGAAGGTAAATCAGCAGTGCCTGAAAGTGCTCTGGTATGATGGGATCAACCTGTGGCTGGATAGTAGGCATGTTCTGTTCTTGCATATTGTATTTTCATCAGCAGCATGCACAAACTTTCAGATTTTGGTACAGTATACATATTCTGGAATTCATGTTATTTAATTTTAAGTAAATTTTACATTATAATTTCTTTAATTTTTTGTTCATGTGTGTTTGTTGGCATATGTGTATAAACTTTCAAAATTCTAACCATAAAAGAGTGAAATGATTAACCCAATGCTACCAGGGATGGCATGTCTGTACACGCCATGCCCACTGTGAGTTTAGTTTATTATTGTCTTTACACATAGATGGCTCCACATGTACGTAGTCACCAAGAAATCACCAGTTCTTTCCTTGATCTTTGGAAATATTCTCTTGTATCTTATACTGTTGGTAATGTCAATGATATTATAATGATTATACTGTCTGGGATAATGATAATAGCAACAATATTAATAGCATTAGTTAGAAGAATATTTTTCCTCAAAACTCAAGGAAAGTTGAAATCAGGTGTGGGCACAAGCTCTACTAATTCAAAGGTTCTCAAACTTTTTTGGCTGTGACCTCTTCAAATTACTTTGATAGATAAGCAACCCACCGACCCAGTAACAAAGCCTTTCTGACAATCTCGACAGTTTTCGCACAAAATGCATGCGTGTACGGAGTGCATATGCCATGTGTCACACAACAAATAATGCTAGAATAGATTTTTTAGGGGAGGACACACATTACAAAAGGATAACTATTTTCATCATTACAGGACTATTAGTGTGGAGTACTTTATACAGCAAAGAAAGCATGCATACATAACATGGCTTTATGATGCACTGAGCAGGTTGACCACCACATACTAGATGTGCTAGGATGGGTTGTGGGAGGAAGAGGAGGAGAAGAAGGATGGGTTGTTGGATCTCGTCACCCCTCAAAATTATTTTGCAAATCCTCTAGGTGTCAGGACCCGCACTTTCAGAACCTCTGCACTAATTGACTCCCTTATGGCTGTGCATTTGTTAGGCAATCCATTTTTAAACACTGGGTTAATAACAGGGATCCCTTACATTTAACTGTTCTTTTTACCACATTATTTCATTAAATATCTAATCCTATACTCTGTAAACAGGAATAAATGCCAAACCATTTAGGTTTTGGAAAAGCAGGAAATTTTAATGAAATGAGATAGCCAGTTTGTTTACATTATCTTCATACAATCATTCATCTTAATGTGCCAGGTTAGAATATGGTATCATTTCTTATAAGGATTTAGTATTTCACATAAAGGTGAAAGCATCTGAATAAAGTTAAATAGTGTCTTATCTTTTCCTGGTGAATTTTGTTTAAATTGAAATTCTATAAGGGATAGGTATATTTAAGCTTGACAATAACTCTGCTGGGCTTGCCACAGCTGGACTTCAAAATAAATTGAATGATGTTATTTCTGCATAATTATATTCAGCAACTATATAGAATAGAGATTCTAAGAAATGATATGATCTGCAAAGAATGTATGAAGTACAGCTCTCCTAGTTTGCAGTTAGTGTCCAGACGCAGCCAAAAGGATTGATATTGCAGAATTAGAGTCTGGTCCCAGAATCAGATAAAGGTAGAACCTCCACATTATGATTCATGTATATCATTCCAGTTAGAACACTATTAGTCTTTAACCCTTAATCCACTAACGATGGGTCTCCCACATATGAGACACCCGAAAAAATAAACATTGCCGGGCGTCCCACCAATATGACGCTGTATCCGGACTCGCACTCCGATGGCGGGCAGAGTCCGGGGCTGCCCAGCCCGCCGATTTTTTAGCCACCTGGAATCTTTTATTTTCAGCTTCAATGCATGTCCAGGCTGCTTAAATGCTGGATTTCTATACTTTTTTCCTTGTTTATGCTAATCATTAGTGATCTTGATTTTAACTGATATTTATAGCAGTTAATTACGAAGTACAATTTTTTTAGAGATGGCATAAACCAAATTTTCCAAAACATGAGAAATGAATGAGAAGCAAAAACCCAACTAAGTTGTTTGTAGCATTAGATGTGGTTTGGGATATAAAGGATAGAAGGTCATGATCTGACACATTTGTGTAATAATCAAGCACTATACATATCTGAATTTAGATTACACTAAAAAGGAGATTATTTTTTAGAATTTGCAGATCCAACTTTACATTATAAGCTTGAAAACATCATAGTCATTTTCTGTTTTACTTTGGGAGAACTGGTAAAGTTGAAACATGAGGCATCACTCAACCTTAGGCTAATATAAAACATACATCCTTTAGGACTTCATAAGTTTTTTTTTTTTTCTGATCTGAAAGCAGTTTGCATGTATTTTCCAGATAATGCACCAGTTAGCAAGGGACTCATGGGATGTATGTTCCTGACATGTACTGCTCTAAATGTGCCACTCTTTGCACATTTAAGAAAATACCTCATTTGCAAAATCCCAGATGTCTTTCTTAAAGGAGAGGTATGTGTTTCTGTATTTTATCTGTTGATAGATTAATGACTGATAATGTGTTTATGTAGTATTAGATTGTTTACATTAGTTGTGTATAAACTTATTATATGTATTGTAAAATGAAGTTAAGTAAATATTTAGATACCTCTTTTAATACAGTTATTTTACTTATGAATACTGTGAATAGTAATTTTGAATTGTATTTTATT
>NC_091562.1:33685401-33707901 GCF_042767895.1 Penaeus vannamei
TCTACAGAAAATGTATCATCAAAATTAGCGGGAAAATAAAGATATCATATAAATTGTTTTGTAAGTTATTTTTTTTAGATGTACATACAAGACACATTTGTATAAAGAAAAAAAAAAAAGAAATAAAAAGCTGAAAACGGAAGGCGGTAGCTTCTGCACGTGAAAATTTAATTCTCTTTGTTGCTTGCTTCTTTGTTCATTTGTCTTGTTACTGAAGTTTGACATGACATGACAGCTCTCAAAAGAAATCCTTCCAATGTACCGGAACTTCAGAATTTTGCTGTTGCACTTTGTAACATATATATATATATATATTATCTGCATAGAATTAATGTAGATATTTCCAGGTAATAATAAGGAAAAGGAATCAAATGTTTTTTCCTTCCATTTCATGTTTTAAAAAGTAATTATTTGTGTGGTTCTGGATAAACTATGCATTAAAGTATGTTAATGCATAGTATGAAAACCAGTATTCATCAATTTTTTGTTATGCTATCTTCACATCAGTTTTTCTTTCGTATACAGTAGCATCCAAAGTTCTGTTGTCACATATTAAAACATATTTGTAGTTCAGAAAAAGAGATATGTAGTTAATTCCATTCCACCTCATGCTGAGAGCAAGTAAGGTGTCATCTCAGGACATTTCTAAAAGGGGGATTTTTTTTTTTTTTTTTTTTTTAATCTCAGGAAATTACTGCAAAGCACCTAGTCTCTTTCAGATGAACACACATGCATAAACTTGCACTGAAAGAATATTAAAGGAATAACAAGTACTTATTTTCAAAATTTCAGTTTTAGGTAATGAGATGAATAGTGTAAATATTTTTTCATAAAGAACAAGTTCTTCATAGCACAGATGAAAATTATATATAAATATGCAGTTACAACAGATGAACAAGCTACTAATTAGTATACTTCTGTGAGAATATTCATAGTATAAAAGCTGATTTTTATATGAAAGTTTTTAAAATGCGTATTGAGATCTAAAATGGTGAAATATCAGTGGGACCAATGCGTTATCACAGTAATGTTTTTTCTTATTTTGTTGTTATTTCAGATTTTATTTCTTTTTCTCAACCACTTCGCCTAAAGCTATGGAGTCATTACTCATCAGATATGGTACTGTTTGGTAGAATCCATTAGAACTTTTGATTATCCATGCTTCATTTTCAATAGTCTGCAGCTATGTCAAGACTATTTGTGAAGGACAGAGCACTTTTCTTTTTCTTTCTTTCTTTTTTTGTTAGGTAAACTTCTTTATTTGCCTTCCTAAATGCAACCAAATGTGAAGGGTTTTCTGGATTATGATATCTGTATTTTAGAGAGCTAGTATTCAGAACCTTATTTATTTTGCATATTTCAAGCACACAAGCTGTATGAACAAAAGATACAGTAATGAGTTTGATGTACATACATATTAAAATATTTACCTTGGTCATTCAGCAACAAATCTTTCCCAACCCATTGCTGCCAGGTACATGTACTTGTCCATGGTAGTTTTGCTTTGTATTTATTTATTTATGTATTTTTTATTTTATTATTATTTTTTTTCTATTACTATTTATTTATTTATTTATTATAATTTTTTTTTTACTATTACTTTTTCTTATTTATTATTTATTTATTATTTATTTATTATTTATTTAATTTTTTACATGTAGATGGCTCCACAAGCATTTAGTTCCAAAAGTACCCAATGGATCTTGCCTGATTTCCCCACTTCTTGAATTTTCAGAGAAAATTTCCCTTGCAAAAAAAATTGATAATGTTATTATTATTATTATTATTATTAATTTGTCATCATAATCATCATCGTCATTGTTATTATTAATGTTCTTGTTATTATTTTTATCATTATTTTTATTATTATTCCTACTGGTGTTGTGATTATTCTAATGCTAACAATACTAATACCAATGAAAAAATATATATATTCTCCTAAATTCTAGTAGAAGAGTATACAGTTGATAAGGCAACTAATATCTTGGTAATTTAGCATTTGTGGAGTCATTTATGTGTACATAGAATGAGTAAAATATAATTACCATGTACCTGGCATGTTTACGTCATCCCAATGTTAATAGTTTTATTGCCAGTCACAAAATTTTGAATAAACATGCAAAGAGAGCAAAAATGAGTGTGATGGGTATGCATGGGACCAACAACATAGAAGGCAATTAAATAATGTGTCATTTTCTGAACAATGTAGAATATATCTCTTTTCCCCTTTCTCTTCTTCACATGAATGGTAAATTGTGACTTTATTTAGGTTTTGAGTTATTTGTTTCTGAATTAGGATCTCAGATTTATATTACAAAAAACTAAAGCAGTTTATAGTCAAGGAAAATTTAAAATGAGGTCTGAAGCCAAATATTTCAGATTCAGAGCAAAAAGTGGAGCACCAAAAAATGTAATAGAACGGAGTGATTTGTGTCATGTGCTGTTGTAAAAAAAAAGTAATTCTCAAATAGTTATATAAGTTCAGTGTGAGGTTTATGTGGAGGATGACACAGTATTGGAGGCAAATTATTACTCTGTAGCATGGTGCTGGTGCCATTATATGACCTTGTTAGCTATACATTAATGTTTTGCTGTTTGTGTACCACTTGTGCAAGATAAACAATGTCATGAGATGGCTAGCTTTCAGATTTTATGTTTTGTTTGGATATTTTGTAAAATTGTATGTGGCAAGAATGCCTCAATTATTTATTGTTATATTATTTCCTTGTTTTATTAGATTTACGGATACAATTTATGCAAGACTTTAATGGTTAAGTTCAAGTGATGTATCTATGTCCCCAGTGAATTTCTTTTCAGATGTATGAGGTAAGTGTTTATTGTATATATTGTGCATGTATGAGTGTTTAAAAAAGGAGTTGAAGAAATAAAACATAAACAACACATATTTCCAATAAATTATTCTTTTTTTGAACATTGCATTGTAATTAACATCATCTCAAGCCTGTTTCACTTGTATTTAGATTCATTTAAGAGAATGACCGGATTATAAAAAAGGACCTTGTTTTATATATTTGATGTACAAATTTTCAATTTATAAATGATATAAGACAGGTTCTTTATGCCTCTGCTGAAACATTATTACTTCCCTTTTTTATGAACTCCACTTATAAAGACTCCAATCTACATGATTATTTAACCCATTTATTGCAGCTGTCATGGCATACTTGCCATGTCTTCAATAATTTTAGTTCTTGTCTACACAGATGGCTCCATGAGTGTTTAGTCACCAAGGAGTCAGTTATTAGTCCGATCTATCTCACTTTTTACTCTTTTCCTTTTTCTATTTATTTTTATTAGTATTGTAATGATATCTTAATTATCATAATTTCAATAATAGTAACAGTATTAATACCAATAGCATTAGAAACAAAATAAAGGAATGAGAAACCTAGGTGGTCACTTGGGCCTACTAACTGATTCATCTTTGGCATTGCACTTGTGGAGCCATGTATGCAACAAAATTCACAAAACATTACAGTGGATAGTACATTAATCTGCAACCAAAGGGTTGGTGATAATTTGTGCAATCTTTTCCAGCAAGTAAAACATGAACACAAGCAGAAGGCTCTTTAAAAAAAATAGTAAGGTTGTCCACTTGTTCTGAAAGACAGCAGTGTGATATTTTTTTACAAGAAAAATCTTTTGATCTTAATTTTGACTTATTGTATTTACTACACATGTTTGTAAAGTTTGTTTTTGCTTCACTAGTGGAGTTAACAAAATGTGAAATAAGTCAAGACTGTATTCACTAAAATTAGTTTTAGCTGCTATTCATTTCCTTTAAGTTTAAATAAATTGGAAATTACCATATTTTAGGGGATATGTATTAGTTAGATAGTTTTCCAAGCAAATAATGTTATTTCTTCCATATACATCAGGGGTGACTTATTGTTAATAGTGGTGGATTGTTTATATCATTACTGTTCATATAGATACTGAAAAGATTCAGACATTAATATACCATTTTTCTGGAAAATTACGTTTATTTTGAGAAGTCTATAAATAATGCTCTAATGTGAACTCTGGATATGGAGTGTGCAGTACCAGATATCCTTTTTCTCTTATGCTATAAAATTAGTAAGAGATGTGTATTGCATAATCCTTTCCCCTGAAATGTTTGTCTTTCACAATTTATAATAATGTCATTCCAGGACATGCTTCCATTTACACATGTGTACATGTTTATTTGGACATAGTGTTAACAAAATTAATGCATATGAACATATATATGAAAGTGATTGCCTTATTTAGTATAATGTTTCAAAAGCTCAGCAGTTAAAGCTTTTTCTTTTCCTTTTTCTTTTGCCTTCAGTTTCCTCTTCCTGCTATCCCCATAAGAAGTGCAACAATTTAGAGGCTCCCAGAATAAACCCTCTCTCTTTATGTATTAATCTTATGATTGATCAAGCTCAGCTAATTAGTAATCTGATTTGCTGCTTGTGCTAGACCTATAGTTGTACAGTAGGGCTGTTTTCACACTAAGTGCACTCCCACAAAGTGGGTAATGTTTACTCACATCAATTTACAAGAGTATGATGCAGTAACCTGTATGCATAACTTCTCTGTCTTTTATTTAGTATAACGAAGCGATACTTGTTACAATACAAAATTATTTGTCAATTACAGTAAAACAACATAGTACAGTTTTGTAATGCACTTGAATGAAAGGGCAAGGCATGTGAATGAATAACAAAGCCATTTACAACTGAAACATATTGATAATTATTATTTGAAAACTTTGTGTGGGTATGCAAGTGAAAGGAATAAGTAGGGGTTTATCCTGAACAAGATCTAACTATAATATTTACTGAGTCCCTAATATTGCTTAAAAAGTTTTTTCTATATATATATATATATACAACTTGTAATTGAAATTTGGGAATCAAAACAAGACAAGAATTCATACCCAAGTTTTGTCTTTATTAACTGACAGTTGAGGCAGGCTTTGCCATTGCCCAAGTAAATTAAAGCCAAGTAGCGATATGAGGCATGAGAAATTCTTATTCATTAGAAATAAAACATTTTGCAATTATACATCAATGAGATTACAATTTAAGTATCTTGTAAACCTATTTATTTTTTAAATGCCTGTATGTGAATGTTTACACACAGTGAAAATGTAATGTTTTATATTAGAACTTAATTTTTGTATAGGTACTAAATGTATGCACGTGTATGAGGTACAAAGACTCCTTTGAGTGTACTTTTTCCTTCACCCTAGTGTTTCAGTAAAACTTCATTAAAGGTCTCACTTCTGAAGATAAACAATTCTGTCAGACTTGTTAAGTGTACCTCAGTCAATGCAAGATTGTTTACTGAGAATGAGTGGAGTGGTGAACAGGGTTAAATATATTTACATTATTATTTGCCCTTGCTTCAATCTGTTTGTTTGGAGTCACTTTTGTAATTAAAGAGCAAGATGCAATAGCTGTTGCATTAATATGACCAAAGTTGTAATTAATACATACAATATGCAAAGATTATTTATTGATAACATGCTACTTCATGTACACCACTTTATAGCAGTTACTGTAAACCTGCTTTTCCCTGCTTCTTCATTTTCTCTTTCTTTTGTAAAACCCTCAGTATCCATTTTGAACATTTTTAATCATGACAGAAATGTATATAAATACAATAAAACCTTTTTGTTAAAATGGGCTTTACTTATTCTTTTCAAGGTATAACTTCATTGACATCACACCAATGTTTATTAGAGTTAAACAGAATGAAAAAATGTCACAAAGGATTACCCAGGATTTTTTTGTCTGGTTTTGTAATAACTCCCAATTCCTTTATAGTAATGGTTAATGGTTAAGATAAATGTGCTAGACATCTAAGGTCATATAGCACTATAGGAAAGTATAGTAAAGGAGGATGTCAGGTGATAGTTATGTGTCAACTATCTAGAATAGTGTTGAGAGGTTGAAGATGAGGGAAAAGATTATGGTGGTTTAGGTAAGGGAGTTAGATCAAGTGAAGGATATTTGTGTCTGAGGAAGGAGAACAGGTTGTCGAGGCAGAAGCTGTGAGATTCTGTAAGGATGTCTGATATGTTGGGAGGTCGGTGAGGATATCCTTTATAGTAAAGCATTTGACCTAACAATTTTATTCTGGCAATCATATATGGCCACATGTTAACACTGGTTCCAGATATAAATACTGATACCTGTAGTTTGTCAATTTTGTTCACAAATAGATGGCTTCACAGGTACTTAGTTTCCAAGAATTTTATTTATTAAAATTTTCTGCCACATCAACATCTAAGATAATTAACTGTGTATGCAGAATATAGCAATGGGATGAAATTGAAGGCAAAAGCTCCCAGGTAAGGAAAGGTCATACACCACTATCAACAAGAATTGTGTCAAAAAGGTTAAAAAGTAGTTAATTAGAACAAAACATGTTAGGTTGTAGTGCGCTGTACGTTAGTATGGTAGTGAAAAGGGTAAAATGAGAAGACCAGCGTAGAAAGGCCATACAGAACTGACCCAAAGCCAGATTTTCAGACTTTCAGCATGGTTCTCACACTTTAGGATGTGGACAGAAAAAGGAAAAATTAGTTGAAGGAACGGCTGATCCCTACATTCGGCCTCAGTCTCTATCTCCTAAGCCGCCTATGACAATGCAGAGCAAGGGATTGTGTATGTTTGTGTGTGTGTGGGAGGGGGGGGGGGGGTTGCCAAGATGTAAATAATTTACCCCCAGTTTACCCCATTCCTTGAATTTTCAGGAAGGGTAAGTTATTTCTAATAGCATTATGATGGTACAGGCATTACTATTATTGACATTATTGTTAAGTAATAAACATCAGCAATATTAAAGGCAACCAATAACTCTCAACGGGAAACTGCCAAGACTAGGTAGGCCTAGTAATTGATCAATGTGACCTAAGCATTTATCATGCCATCTGCAAGTGAACAAAATTAATGAAGTACATAGTGTAAGAGTTATTGGGGATGTATACAAAATAATGGTTCTATCTCGTGATTTTCTTCACACCTAGTACCATACAAAAAGGACTTGGAAATTTGTAGTCATTCATTTTTTTAGCACCTGAACTTTAAACTGTTCTGAAATTGAAAAACCAATACCTATAGTTCAATTCTGGGCTTTTTAAGTTTTGCTTAAATCCTTCAATGCATAAATTTTTAAAAAATTGACTTTATTATAAGCAAAATCATGGGGATCCTCTGATAAAAAAGGTTAATTCCATACTGCTAATGCTGTAGTTTGCATTCCACAATAAGTTTAATGACACTTTTTAGTGCTCTGTAAAATTCTATCTGAAGTAAAATCAAACTGCAGGAACCTCCAACAATATCAACCTGATAACCTGACAATATATGGTCATGATGACTGGTTACACAAGTTTTGCTATAAGCTATCCCAATCCGGAATTGCTAAAACATATTTACCTTGAAATAGCAGATTCAGTCTAATCATATATAGTGAACACAAAAATGCTAACGGTAATTCTGGTTTTCATAAGCTTTATGGAAACCTTGTGTACATTGTGTTCTCTCTCAGGAAACAAGATCAGCTTAACCCAATGTTGACTGGAAAATGGTGCGTTTCCTTTGGCAATGCTTGGTTAAATGTTTCTGTACATAGATGGCTCTGCCAATGCTTAGCCACAAAGGAGTCAATTAGTAGATCTTGTGACCTCGCTTTTCCTTGCAAGAGATGGAAAAGGCTTTTTTTTTTTTTTTTTTTTTTTACTAATGCTATCAATACTGACTCATTTTTGTTATAAACATTATAATTACTATAATGTTACTGATATTAATAACAGCAGTAATAGAAAATATCAAAAATCAAGGAAAAGAGTAAACAGGTGAGACAAGTAGTTTGCCTAATTGGCTCATTGGTGACAGTACTTGTGGAGCCATCTATATGTAAAAACACAATGTGCAATGGCATGTACGTACTTGCCATGGCCGGCGGCTTGGGGTTAAAATAGCATCTGGTCATTACAGATCAGTGGTATCTTCAACAGATCATCTCTAATACTGTGAGGACATTTTCTTGCTCTTACCTTTTGTTATCTGCAGTTTCATACTCGTGTAAAAAGATTGCACAAACTCTTGCAAAAGGCTAGAAACCCAAGCAGTCTTACAAAATTACATAATGAAATGGAAGCATGATATGCATGATTATATTCATTTAGCTGAAGATAATAAATATTGTCACAAACATTTCAGAAATACTTGACAAATAACAAAAATACAAGATCTGTGGGTAAAAATACCCAAAGAGGCACTGATTAAAGAAACCCTTATTAATTTCACTAGCAACAGGACCATTCTGTACAAAAAAGCAATAATAATAATAACCAAAATATAACCTCCAATCAGTAAACGTATGCAAGTTCATGAAGATGTAACAATAATCAGTGGGCAATAAGAACATTACTTTGCTTTGCTGTCAAAGTCAAAATCTAAGGCATTTCCAATAAATTGAAATTGAATTTATTACCAGATTTTGCTAACAAGTTGTGCATGACCACTTTGAAACTTTGTTCTGGAATTATATTGTCAAGAAAGGAGAATAAGATTTGGTTACTTCTGCAATATTTATTTTGGATATATGTTTATGACTTTTCCACTGTCTGGCTTTACATAAGTGCTCTTTGAAGCATATAAACTGAATATGGTTTAGTCTTGTATTACACCTGTGGATGTGTCCCAGCCATCCCAACATAGTGAGATCACCTCTGAATAACTTAGCTCATGGTTTCTGTGCACAAGTCACTATTCCAGTGAATGCCTCTAGTGTAATCATTAGTACTATGGAGAGAATTCATGAGGAATAAAATAAACATTACATGAACACAATTACTTCAATGTTATACATTTCACTGGTCTCACGTTGTTATTTCCACTAGAAAAAATGCAAAATCAGAAAGCATTTTCTCAAATTACACTGAGGAAAAGGAAAAAAAAATATGTAAACATTTCTCACAAACTTATTTATTCAAAGGTTTGCATTTGTAAATATAGTACAGGGTTTATTAAAGGAAAATTATTAGCCTTAAAGTACCAAAAGAAGTAATCAAATTATAAATGAAACAGATTGAATATCAACGGGTTGTGAAAAAATATACACTAGGTTTATCCACACACTGAAATTACATCATGTATGTCATGAATAACTTTAGTGAAGAAGTTTCAGACACAAAGCTCTGTCTATTTGGAGGCAATAACAAGTTACATTTCTACATGAGCTAAACCATGAACTTTTGTTGCAGGTTCATTAGTTTAACTTTGTGTTGTTTCTGTACACTAATACTACACCATCTGGTGGAATGTACACACTCACACAGTATCATTTGCACTAGAGGAACACAGTATCACAGTCACACGTCCTTCAAGAACGAACAAATTTGCACTCGCACCCTCAGTCACTTGAGTCACGTCACTGGGGATGTCAGCATGCCAGACCCAGGAAGAATGGTGCAAGATCAAAGACCTCTCAACTTCCCAGGTTGCTAACATGCGGGAAATGTGCTAACATGGCAAGGAAGAAAGCACCGGATGCGCGCCTATTGTTCATGTATAGTCCAAGTGTGTAAACTTATCCACACTCCAGTACTCTTAGTCATCTTCCTCAGGAATTTTGCAGTTGTTGTGTAAGAAGTGTGGTGTGAAAGTTAACATTCAGTCCATTTCACTTTACGTTCATAACACTACTGGACTGCACAGCATCTTGCACCACACACTTACTCAGCGCCACATCACACAGGGCCTCTTTATCACAGTCAAGCATTCACCAGTCACAGGACTGCAGCAGATTTGCTCCTTCCATGGTACCATTTTTGGCATCTTTAGAAATCCTCTAACTTGAGCACAGTGTTAAAACTTAACCATACTACCCAACCTCTTTAAATAAGGAAACTTATGTACTTGGAAAATGAAGCTTTGTAACATTGTCCTCAAGATTTGAAACCATTATCTATTGAATTGCAAATTATCTTCTATCACTGTACCAGTTCAGTCACTTAGGTGGGTTGTTGGTATCAACTAAGTTTCCACAAGTAAGTGGAAGAAAGATTTAACCCATATACATTAAGATTCATTCACGCAAAATCAAAACTAAATTGTACTGGGTTTATGTCCTCTCTTCCAACAACTTGCAGACACACCTCAGTTCTCACATTGCACATTTAGGGCTTACACTGCAAAATGCAACATTAGCAATCACAAACTAAGAGGGATTTGACATGGCTCACTTGTGTACATGGGGGGAAATATTAGCCAGTCAATAATCATCAGCTGATACCATTACTATCCAACTCACTATTGCTTGCAAACAGCAGCACACAATTTATACTTCATTCAAGAGAACCTGACAGGGAATAATAACCTCTTTTTTAATTTAAATTTAACATGCATAACAAAAAGAAAAACAAATTAGAAAAAAAAAATTGAGCATAACCATTTGAAATACTGTTTGAAATATTTAGGTGGTACTCATGTTCATGATTTCAGTTTTTATGTGCCTCAAAATGCCACTAAAGAACAATTAGAGCCGCATCCCATTCTAGTGCCCTAAACACACATGTGCTGTCACCGAAGAACTAGGAGACTAACTGAGGATGTATAATAACAGGAAAAGATTATCTGCATTATCCCAAATTGATCTTAACTACTTTCAAGAATGTTCTTCAATAGTTTATGAAAGAGAAAGAAGGAAGAAGAAAAAAAAAAAAAAAAAAAAAAAAAAAAAAAAAAAAAAAAAAAAAAATTACTGATTGGTAGATTATTTGGCAGACTGTGTCTTAAAGAGGACTCAGAAAATCTATAAAGACCTGCATTGGAATAAAGCAGAAGGCTGCCCTGCAGATAGAATAGATTAACTTGGCTAACACTAACAGAATTGAAGTGGTAGTAGTTGAAAATCCTTTGTACCCTTGACTAGACACCCTGGAATACTATCCCCACTTGTATTTATATTACAGTAGATGGATCAGTTACCAGTAGGGTACCCGACTCATGGCTACAGCACCATTCATTCCCACATAAAGGCACTTGAAAGGACTGGCTTTCAAAAACCACAGTTCATAAATAGGACTCACTTTGGAAAAGTTTTACATGCTTTACAGAGCAAATGAGGCAGATCTTTTCCTGGGAGCTGGAATGATTCACTGGAAATGATTTTCTGATATTCTCATAAAAGAAGATATTCCCGTCATTCAAGAAAAGTTTTAGATATTTTCACACTCTTCCGAGGCCATCCGGTCGTCATCGCACATTCGGCCAAACTGCCGCACTTGCGATCGTCCATGTTTGTCTGTTCACTCACCACACACCCCACGCGCTGAACGGTCACCACTCACCACAGCCGGGCAACGCTCTTCCCTCACTCCATGCAGACACACCGCATCTGACTCACTGCATCGACTCACCACAGACTAAACTCGCCACTCATCTGAAAAGCCAAGTTAGGGGCTACTACCAGTTAGATGACACTTAAGGACGTAATCCAGTCACACGTACTTCCCTCCACCTCCCCTAAACAATGTGATGACTATCTGGTATACAAAAGAACTTGTATTCTCTCAAAGACACACTTTGGAAGAGTGAAGCATTTCTCACACAAGCTGTGGTTGAGGAAAGCTTTCATATCACCAGATTTTACCATACAGTCTCAGTACATTCAAAAGAAAATTTATAAATATAGAACAGGCACCTTAACATTCTGAAAGAAGTGTGGGTATTTTATGTTCCTTTATTTAGTTTATGTACTTTATTCAACTCCTATATTCCCATAACCCCAGAAATACTTATAAATAAAACTATTATATATCAAAGAAAATAGTCCTAATATCAAATCTATACCTGAAAATAGAGATGAATGGCTTGAAAGCCAAAAGTGAATAGCTGTGAATGTGCCAGAATACTGATTGAGCACAAGACTGAGCAAGTAGGATGAATAACAGGAGTATGCATGAGTGAGTGAGTGAACGAGTAAACAAGCTAGTGACTATACTCCATCGTACCACAGGAAAGAAAAATCTAGCAACTCGCCCCAGACTCTTGAATAATCCAATTTGCCAAATCGCTTTTAAGAAAGAATAAAGTGGAATTGAGAAGAGTAGATTTCTATTAACCCATTCACACCAGTATATTTTGAAGCCAAAAATAAAATATTCCGGTCAGCTACAAAATTGGTAGTCTGTCCGCCCGCCAGCCGCAGCCCAGTGCTGCATCGGAGCGCGAGCCCCGATACAGCGTCACACTGGCGGGACGCCCGGCAATGTTAATTTTTGGGGGGTATCTCATATGGGACACCCGTTGCTAATGGGTTAAAAGCTATAAAAATAATGCATACAAGTCTTAAAATACAAAATGTGTACATTAGTAGCAAATATCATTTGACAACAATAAAATAAACTTTGGCGAGTTGGAGTACTCTAAGAGTCGAGGGTGAACTGCTAGTATTTCCTTTCCTAGGAATGGATGTACTGTAAGTGAAAGACTATGTAAGCACGTGAGCAAGTAAATGAGAGAGTGAAAGTGTGAATAAATGAATTGGAACATATGTGAATAAATTAAATGAATGAATTATTAAGATCTGTTGATCTTCCCTGCCTCTATAATCTCATTATCATTATGCTTAAAACCCTACAAATCATATCTATCCAAAAGGGTTTTAAGGCTATCAGTAATACTCTAATTGAGCCATTTAACCAAAAAGTTTAGATCTATACAATATATGTATTGCTCCTGAACCTTCTTTTCTGAATAAATATCCTGAGTGAAAAATTGAAGAGCTTCAATCTTCATTTCCCATTTCATCCCTCTAAATATGTCTCTAAAATCTGTAAGCTAAAACCATCTGCCAATCCTAGAATTATGAAGGTCCACAAGTTACTTGCTCAAGATATGACAGTCAGTCAGAAATTATGTACTGTTTTTTCATACATTTATTTAACACTGAACATTAGAAATATAAAAACATAGGCAAGTAATGTATGAACTTTCACATATCCAGACCATGTGCTTAGCTTAGGAATGTAGACACCTAGAAGAAACATGTTAGTATCCAGAGCCCCATTAAGTTAACCCTTTACCCACAGCCAACATATCACCTACCTAAGAGTACTTACCAAGTGCTGTTGTTTTTCAAGCGACGGATTTCTTTAGTTGCCCACATTGCAAGGGTCTTTGTCTTCGAAGTCTTGGAGCGCCGGCCTTGAGAGAGCAGATTGGTGATAGGATCAGTCTCCACCAATTGCAGCATGTCTGTTCCAAACACAGAGCACAAGTCCCTGTGGTAAAAGAAATTCTGTTAGCATTGAGAAATTTCAGATGTGAGAAAATGTTGTGCGATAACCTCAATCTAAATTAAGTATTTAAAAATGTTAAAAATACATATCAAAAATTTTATATCAAAATTTGCACATGTTTTCCAACATATAGACGACTAATTTATCCTCAACTCACCCAATCAGACCAGCTGAACTAGCAATAACAGGATCAGATTTTTCATCATCTGTAGCAACGGAAGTTATGAAAGAGATCATATGGGGCACATGTTGACGCAGGAGCTGCACTTCCTGGTTTGGTGTTGCCCCATCACCTTTTAAACCCTGAACAATACCAGTATAAGCCTCCAAACAGCTTTCACGTAATTCATTAAGATAGTCCAGCATATCAAAGTCTGAGCGATCAACTTGGGCTTGAGATGCCTGGTGAAGCATTTGAAGGACCACTTCCAAGTATTTGGTAAACTTGGGTCCTAGAGCTAAAGCCATATCACCAAATACTGAAAGTATGGATGGTTTCACATTTCTGTGAACATTATTATTCCCAAGATTCTCTACCAACATGGACATCAGTTCATCGCAGAATGGCTCTACTTTATCACCCAGAGCACGACATATGTCTCCTGTAACCCCCACGGCAGCTGAGCATACAGGGTAGTCTTCAACATTTCGCAGGCCCAAAGACAAGAAAGGCTTGAATGCTTCCATGTACTTCAAGAAGTTATGCCCCAACACCTCTACCAGAGTAGAAACAGCAAGGAGTGCATCTTCCTGCACGCCCCCTGACTTGCCCTGAGACGTCTGGAACATCTGCAGCAGAGCAGCCATGATGGGGTCACTGATTTTTGGAGCATCTTCAGGGGTTACTTTCCTTAAGACTGACTGGAGAGTTGCACATAACAGCGACTGAATATCATTCACCTGAACCCTATCGCTATGGGACTGAATCTGAGACTCCATGTGCAATACTTGCTGAAGCCTCTCCAAAATTATCATAGTAGTTTTTTGGACAGTTGGATAACAATCCCTTGGAGAATTCTTCATAAGTTCCATGAGGGCCTCATAGGCAGCATTTCTTAAATTACACTGGTTTCCATCAGCTCTGTCTGTAGTTTGCAAAAGAACATCTACCAAGGGGTCAAAGAATGCAGACAGACAATAGGTTGGTGGCTCGCCGTCAACTTCTCCAGTATCCGCCTGTTCATAGGCAGCTTCAGCTAGTGAACTGAGAGCCCAGCAGACATTTGATGCCACCCTTGGTTCTCCCTTCAAGCTGTGAACTAATGCTTCTAGCAATAACTTGAGGTAAGTGTCATTGCATGCTGCATCTGGGATTAGTTCACACACTCGACCCAGAGTCCAAGCTGTTGTGTCTCGCACCACTACAGACGAATCACTAAGAGCCTCAATCAGGGTTGGCATTGCCTGTTCCACCATTGGTTTAAGATTGGTTGGATCAGGACCTTCCAAAATCGAACCTGTAAAACAAGTTTGCTTTTATTTATAAAGACTGATTGATTAGTTAAAATCAAACCTGGTGCTCATTTATAAAGAAAAACAACTGACAATTTATTACATTAAATACTAGAACTTTCAGGGGTTTTATGCAACAAAATTCTATACAAACCAAATGCCATTATCGCTGCATCTCGGAGTCTCCAGTCAGTGTGCTTAATATTCTCCTTTACAAAAGGCAGGACATGGGGTACAATATCATCTTCAGTACATGTTGCAAGAAGCATAACACACACTCCAGCTGCTTTACAGGGGTTCCACTCATCATCATCATCTGCTTCCTCTTGCTTTCCAAGTGTCATCATCAGTACTGGGACTAGATACTATAAGAAAGAAATGTTCAAACTAAAATATCTGAAAAATGATTTCCATCAAAAATTTTCATATGCAATACAATCAATGTAGATACCCAATACTACGATAACACACCTGCAATGCTCCCTTGGCATAGAAGCGAGAGGTTCTCTCTGGGGGACGGCCAAGCTCAGCTGCCTCAGAAGCCTCAATGGCAAGATCCACTTCTTCATCACACACATTCGACCAGAACTCTATGCCTTGTAGTGCTACTTCATCTATGTCACTCTTCATGGCTTCAAGTGTGATCTTTTTAAGAAAATATCAAATTGAGAAACTTTATCTAATATAGTGGTCATACCTATCTGAGATTAACAATAGCCCAACACTGACAGAAGTGGCAGATGGATATATATGCAGGTATAAAAAGGAAAGAGGAGAATAATGGTGCTAGAAAGAAATCACAAAACACTTTTGAGAGTAATGAATACATATGAAAGCATCAGCCACACTGACTGACAGTATTATATTAGATGTATTACATTTCAAAATATTAAATTACATGTAATCAAATTAAGTCAGGGAATTTTAACAATATTTTATAACTACAATTAAAACCACTTACTGCAAACAATGCAGGTCCCATATAATGCTCCATGTACTGATAATATAGTGACATTATTTTTACCAAACACTGTAGGGCAGCAACTTTAATTTGAGTATTGGTAGATTGGGTTGCTTCACAAACCACCTGCAAAAAATAAACAAATTATTCTAAATATACTATCGCTATGTTATGCATGTAACTATATGGAAAATCTCAATGTAAAACAATAGAAAAACTTGTTGCCTGAAAAAAGCAAAATACTTACTTGCATAATAAAATGTCTTTCAGCATCCCTTTCGAAGTTCTGTTTTGTAAATTCAAGCGAGTTAAGAAGTGCCGTCGTTGCTGCGAGTCTAACATGATCATTGGGTTCATCACGCTTCATACCATGAACAATAGCAGTGAGGATGTTGTTACTCTGTGAAGCTATGGCATCTGGCTCTATATCCTGAAATGATGAATAAAAACAAAATTTAAATTATACATACAAAAGAAGTACAGTAATTCATATACAATCAAACTCCCAACTATCAAAATAAATAAACCTGTTTGAATACCAAGGTTATAACAAAATGTCAAAACATCCATTGTGTTAAAACTGAAGTAAACTTCAATCTCAAATCATTAAAGTAATTTTTCATTTCTAATATTGCAGCATTGTTTGACCATAGTACTCACCTGACAAATATATCCAATAGCCTCTAGAGTGGACTCTTTTGTCATATCTGTGGCTCCAGGAGCTGTTATATTTGCTACCAATCTGTCTATTAAGTTTGGCCATTGGCCTACAGGAATTTCTGTCAATGCAATGTAGGCAACACATTGTGCTGCTGAGCTTGGCCGGTTTTGCTCTGTACCTAATGCTCCCAAAACCTAGAAATAAAGTTTACAATTAAATTTCTGTTCAGATGCATTAAGCCCATATATAAAGAGCTTGGGTAAAATATACAGAGCTAAGCAAATGTTCATATATAAATATACACAAAAATAAGGCACCACTTGTTTAGATGCATATATACAAAATAAAGCACTAAAGTCATAATCATTCTTACATTAGCCTTAACGTAGTCCCTGACATCTGGTGGAAATGCCAGCCACCGCTGCTGATACTGTACTTTAACTTTGGGATCATTGGAAGCTAATGTGTTTTTCAGCTGAATACCCGCGGCCATTCGGGCCACGGTGGAATTTCCTCCATGGTGCAATACATCGCTCAGTACTTTCACATATTCTGGCTGTAAAATAAAAGAAATTTTATAATTGGCTGTAAATTAAAGAAATTTTAAAGATCATATATTCTTGAGTATTAATCATACAATTTTAAAAACTTGCGCGCTCTATAAATCTTTTAGCTTAAACTAAATTCAACCTTTTGAAATTGTCATTAATCATGAAACAGATCATGAAAAATCTATATGCCTTTACCTTTACTTCAGTATACAATGACACTTACCAAATTTGATTGTGCTGCCTGCTCTAGGTAATTTAATGCAGTTTCCAACTCAGTTTTATCTGAAAATATACAAATCTTTAACTATCAACCCTATATAGACATGGTCACTCTTCACCAATATCTATATAACTTAACTACCCAATGGGTACATAAGGAGTCAAAACATATAAAGCCTATATTCTGGCATTGCCAACTACACTAAAATGCATTACAATACGTTTTTTTTTTTTTTTTAATTACTATTACCACATAAGAAGCAAACATCTAAAATTAGCTTATGATTCAGTCATTTCAATTAAATCAAAAACATTTCATCTACATTTTGCTAAAACTAGGTAATCATACTAAAGAAACATAGAAAAATAAATAAATAAATAAAACATAATAATTACCATTTACATATATTGGTGTACTTTAATATATGTGAATGCATAGAAAAAGATGGATGTGTGGACATGTTATTGAACTTCCATGAAAGTTTGTAGACAAAAGAGTGAAAAAAGGTTCCTCTCAATGTGTTTGAAATTGTGAATAAAAGTGAAAATGATTAGTTGTGGGTCTGTGTATGAATAGTAAACATAAAAGCAATAGAACCTAGTGTTAATCATAAAGAAAGGAACCATTATGTTAATAAATTACTTCAACATGTGAAATGCAGTGCATTTTTGTGCTAAATATACATCTATGCACACCATGCTTATTTGTACAAGAGATGATCATGTGGATGTGCATGTGTGTTTGTGTGATGATCGACTGCAACTCACTCTATCCTGTGCTAAATACCAAACGTAACACTTATTATTACTTTTAAAAAAGAAAATATTGTAAAGGCTCACATAAGGATGCTATACAGATATCAAAATAGGAAAGTAATCAATTATTAGAATAATAATGCATGCATATAAGCAGCAACATTTCACAGCCTGGGGGGTGGGGGGGATTAATCTTTAGCAGAGCACCAAGTGTGAAGGGCATAGCATGACTTTATAAGGTCCTCTTCTGAAAAACTCCCATGTTTTATTCAAGAAATGACTTTTTTGATTCAAAGGTATTATGAGTTAGGCCAGTCAAGCATAATACTATTGCTAATTGGGGCCATATTGAACAGCCACGGTCTACATGATCTGTAGGATTTGGCAAAGACAAACGACAAACTACTAAGAAATATTCTGCAAAGATAGGTGAAGACTGGTATTATTACAAGTTTATCTCACCAAAATATATATGGCAAGGGATTCATAGTCTTCATGTAAATTACTTTGAGTACCCTTTCTAATATCAGATCCTTCATACCTATACAAACTAATTCATATTCCACAGCATCAATTTTGTGCTTGTATATAGTACTATCATTTTATTTTCCTGAAGTTCAAATGGTTTCATTCTTGCCGACTGCCATGACTAGAAAAAGGAATGAAGAAAAAAATATATATATTCAATCAAAACTAAAATCATCACATTATTTTCCTCTGAGAGTATGTGACCCCCTATATTCACAGGCTTAACAGCTGATGGCATAGGGGTTCAAGTGAGTTGGTAGTTTAGCTGCACACAATATTTTTGAAGCTGTTTTGTTCCAAAATGGAATACTACATTAACAATCAGACACCTGAAGGGCATGCATACATACACTAATCCACTACAATTTTGCCTTTTTTGTTCATACATTCATTGCTGTAAGTGCTTATTCCCAAAGTAATCAATTACTAGATATAGATGGCCTCACTTTATCAAATTCACTTTTATTACTTTCATTACTAAAGTTCTATGAACTAAAAAACAAATCAAAACTGCATAAAAGTAAAGAAAAGGGAGCACACTCACATATTGTACATATAATATGCATTCAAATATTGCACTGCATCCATATTTGTATATCACTTGCATCTTTACAGTGCAGTATGAAATACTAAACTGATAACATATCATTGCAATATACTAATTTTATATAGGAAGGTTTTTGGTTTATATGGTAACCTTTGCAGTAGTCTGTATATTTAAGGCTGGCTTAATTCATTGGTTTGTTGGAGTTGGGGCCTTAGGTCTGACATATGCTACCCCGGCTTTATTAGTACGAAGTGCTAATGGGGGAGGTTACAAGGGGCTTGTCCCCCCCTGTCAAGGGATTAAATATAAGGTAGAAAGGCTAGGTTTGGGATATTGGGTTCACATAATACCCTGGTTTTGAGATTTAGTCTCTGGAGGGCACATCACTTTCGATAACAAATTCCAAAATAAAAACCTATAAAGGAGAGTGCATGTGCTTTTGAGGAAATGAAAATTTTGTATGCAATTTTATGACTAAAATATACATTTTTAAATTATATTTCTTTAACCAACATTTGTCTAAATGCAAGGAAAGAAAGAAAGAAAAACAATAGTGGCTATGCAGAAGTAATAGACCTTAGTAACTATCACATCTTGATAAGTGAGCCCATAAAGTGCCCTAAAGTGCCGGAAAAGTTTATCAGAAAACATGCCATCCAGAAAATAGAAGTGAAGGAAAATTTGGTGCCTCAAGATATAAAGGTGTTTGGTTTATTCTTAAAGGTATGTATGCCATATATACCAAGGTGAAAAGAATGTTGGGGGATAGAGCCCCTTATCAACCCTCCCCTTGGGAACACCTAGCCACGGCAATTTAGATTGTTGAATGAAGTTTGTGACAGGGAATTAAGTTGCTTTATTGGACAGGATATATTGGATGGTGTGAATTCCTGTAGAATTCACCTAAAAGTTGGATTGGATTCCCTAATTAATAATATTTTTTTCAGTTTTTATCTAATTATTATTATATATATTTTTTTATTATTGGCACATCATTCCGTACTTTTAAAGATGGCAGACAAGTCTAGAGTTTCATTAGCCAATTATAAGCATTATTTGAGCTGATTTTACACACTTCCCTCGGGACTTAACACCAAGTTTGTCGGTTGCGATTACTACGGAATTGATCATCAGACCAGTTCTCATTACACGAGAATAAATACCTGAGTTGGGTAATGAAATCCCTATCAAGACATAACACAGACTTGTCTCTTTTCTATATTGTTGGTTGAAGTGGTAGATACCTGACATTGGTTGATCTTTACAGTATGGATGTACTTAGATTGGGCAAATTAATGTGCTTGTAGAGGACAAAAAGTTGCATTTAATGGTACAAGAAATAATCAGCAGACACAAATGGCAATGCCAAAAGTAAAGGAGAGACTAGGGAAAGTGCCGTTCCCACCACAAGTCAACTTGGTGCTCCTGAGTTTTGGCTCTTTATTTTGCTATACATACCAGGTGAAGATGACCAACCCTCTCCTCAGGCATTGCCTGAAGGGCAAACCCAATCATGGCAACTTCGATTATTAAATTAAATTTGTGAATAAATTTTGTGACATGGAGTTGTAACTCGCTTGTGTGTACATCAGTACTAAAAAAGTATTAGCTTAGTATTTCCCATTTCCCAATAATATTTCAACCTCCCCATGGAGCAGGTCTTAAATTGATGTCAAATTTGCCTATCGCTGACAAGAACACAATAAATGCACTTTGGAATATGAAAAATCCAGTAATACCAAAACTAATGGATTTTTTAAGCAAGGACTGCTTCAAGAAATACAAAGTGAAATGTGGTAGAATTCTTCCAGCCTAAATCACAACCTAGCATCATTTTCATCTGAGCAATCAGTATGCCTTTGTAATGCAGGCAATTTGACAAATAGTGATGATCCACTACATATTACACCTGCGCAACTACCAATATAAGTATGAAAGTACGTTATAAAGTGTTCTTCGTTATTATAGTGTACCTGAAAGGTATTAAAGCAACACCAAAATAGAAACAAGATTTTTCAATAGCCTTACTAAAATCAAATGTCTAACAAATAAAATATATTGGGTTATTTCTTAGCAGGCTTACTTCACAATAAATTAATAATAAATACAAACATCTAGACCTACATTCTCATCGACTAAGGTGCACACTCCATACTCTTCTCATCCACCTTATTAGTAGATTTAATTCCCTTCCTCCATTGTAATTCCACGACCTTCGATCCACCAACCACCAAAGTAGACCCTGAACCACCAGCATGGCCTGGTCTGAGGTGGTAGCAAGGCCATTCATAAAAACGTTATTAAGCCTACCCCCTACCACGTGTCGGTGGCCTACGCTTAATATTCAAGAAGTTTTCCACCACATTTTGGGGTCTGGTGGGATCATTGTCTCCATTCTAAAAAGGCGAGGAGAGTTTTAAATATTTTTAAAACCACGAGTGGAAGTTTGAAGTTGTTGACGTTAATATGGCCGCCTGGACCCAGAATGCCTTTGCGGGTTTATTTGGCTTTACAACTCCATCCACATCTCATCTGCGCTTAAACTACATGACATTCGTTCTGCCGCGAAGGGCGAATGCAATGATGAGCCCCAATGTATCAGAATTTGTGAAATTTCTGGCCATTTCGTCCGATTCACGTATGGTAACAAACAAGGCGGGAAGACCCACCGATACATTCCTCTCTTTTCTAACGCAGTTCGGCGGACATTCGCCCCTCTTTATGCTTTACTCACCTGGCGATGTGGTTTTCTCGAGTATTTGTATAACCTGTTCCATATTTGTGGGCGAGCGCTGGGGAAACGAGCGGCGATAAATAAGTTCCCTGCGAGAGACACCGGTAGAGGAGTTACCACATGTGCGGCGGAGGAATATCCCTTCGCCGAGATGAATCACCCTCGATATTATTTTCTCTCTCATACACTGCTTTATTTCAGTCGACACGTTGCGTGATAAAACGTACTAAAAAATGATGGGTTCGGAGGTATAATCTGTGGTATACTTTGGGATAGGAGATTGGCGAAACACAGGGACTACTTTCTCTGTATGTTACCGCGCAAATACGACAGATGTCACATGGGAAGGTTTCAAATGCCGATTAATGCTTAATTATGCCTCATAGGACTAAAGACTATATCGAGAAAAAAATATGTAACTTGTAAACTCTATATGTATAAATTTATCTATAAATGTAATGTTGCGCAATGTTATTTTTACATATTTACTGAACGGTGTTCTCATTCCATTTGAATTTTTCTCCGTACAATTTGTAACAGTTAGAGCACAGAAATAACGAAAAAAACATTAACTATTAAACAAGTCTTATCATTAATCCTCAGATAAAATTCAAAATTACATCATACTAACAAAAAATATACGTTAAGTGAGACTTCTTCCCAATGCGTGCGTGCCATCCGAACTCTTTTTATTTTTTTTTTCATTTTTGCCAGTCATAACAGACTAAAAAAAACACTCATCGTATCAAGAGTAAGTTGAGCTCGAGGATGAAATATCATGT
>NC_091562.1:33717901-33723353 GCF_042767895.1 Penaeus vannamei
ACCAGAGAATAAAACAGTTTATATCAGACTGCAATGAAAACGATAAATTCCCCAGCATACATTGCCACATAGTATTTTGCATACTAGATAACTTTCCACAAAATTACATTTAAGCAGTGCTTCTGCATTCATGCCAGGGCATTAATAATTACTCCATTCTTCCACAACACATTTTGTATCACTTTCAGCCAGGAATCTTGAACTTCATACATAAGCCAGTAAATCAAAGAGGTAATGCACTATTGTTATCATTATGAACACATTGATACATGAATATCCACAAGATTTTGAATATTGTGTTTCATACTGTCTGCACTTATCTGTGTCTCTGTCGAACACCAAACTAAATCACTACCATAAAATAGTAAGAGCACTCAGTGTTATCAACTGCAGCCTTGTTATTAATCATATGAGGACACTAAAGATCAAACAGAAAGAAAAGAAAAAAAGAAAATTATTAGACATGTAAAAAGGTTTCAGTAGAATTTATCTAATGTGGTAAAAGGCATTTGGAAAGCAATAGAGCAGTGTGTGTTGTTTTGGTTGATTCACCAGCATGAATAAATCTATACTGTACAATGCCATGTAAAAATCACCTTTCTTAGTCTTTCATCCATCAGCATGAAATTCCCATTCGCTGAAAAAAGCCCAGATCTTTATATCCTCCAGAACCCTTCTCCCTGGAAGAAGAAAACAAATCTATCTAGTTCTACTATAACAATATACCATTTATAACCTATTTGTTGTTTCACCGAAACATCCAAATTTTGTGCTTCCTTTACAATTTCATTTACAACCCGTACAGATAGAAATACAGTAAAGGAGCAATTTTATAAAATTCAAGACAAAACTGTGTCCAAATCAATTAACAATTAAACAATTAATAATTTCTGTCTGTGATTTACCTTAAACATTATATCATCAGAAACGTTTATCTGCAGCAAATAAAGATCACAAACAGTGACTTTGCTAGTATTATGGAAACTTTTGAAGAAATCTAGTAATTTCAAGAAGAAAAGATTATCCCAAACACACACATTAAGAATACAGATAAACAGAAAACTGAATTTTGATGTAGTTTTAATCTAGTTCCTGTCATATACACAGCAACCTTGAAGATTCCACTGCCTGCTTTTATAAATAGATTGTACATTCACACATATGATAGTTCATGCAAGTTCAATATGTGATGTAACTTTTTGAACTGAAGTAGCTGTTGTCACTGACACCATTCTGGCAACAAGCTTCCCTCAAAGTATACTATGTAAAAACTGCTGTGGATAAGATACCAGTCATATACATGAAAAGATAAGGAGCTTTTGATCAGGGACTTTATTATTAAGTTATCTACTGAGATGATTGCATGAAGCTGAATTCATGTACATCAAAATATACTAACACTCACCTGAAGAGTTCAAAATGTACACCACGAAATCCATTGGTACAAGGTAAGCATAATATCCTACAATAAGGCATTTCTCTGGGTGATTTTACTTCATTCTGTAGGTAATTGAATTTTATTTTACTCAAGTATTTATCTTTTTATTTTTGACAAGTGAGTCCCTTACAAGCACCATTAAGATCATCTTGAAACCTGAACACTCATTCTGCAGTTCAATACAGTAAACAAAGAGGAAAGTAGCATGGGGTGATAGACTTCTCTTTTTTACACACAAAGATTCTTCCTTTCTTCATTTTCTACACTCTCTCTCACTCATCCTTCACTCATCCTCTCTAATTCTGATTCCTCTTATATTCTTCAGTACAATCTAATAATTAATGATAACAAGAATGATAATCGTATGGATGAAAATTTAACAATGAAACTGTTATGCTTCTGCTGTCTGAAAAATGAAAAAATCCTAATAAGGACAATTCATGAAACTATGAATTGTCTAACATTAACAAAACCAGTAACAGCAACAATAATGATGTTCAGTGTTTGTTTTATTAAGTGTAATAACATGCTTAAAGAATCAATATAAACAATTCCTACCATTAATAATAAAACTACCAATAAACAGAAAGTGAAAAAAAAAAAAAAAAAAAAAATGGCAGGCCTATTACAGTCATCATAATTTTACAGAATATATAACCTCAACAATAAGGGCAAAACAATGTGTATAATGATTGTAAAGAAAATTATAAATAAATGACTAATTACAATGATTAAAGTAGTTCTAAAAATAGTAATATTAATAACACACTATTTTACTTGGTAACAATTTCTTATTATATAAATCATTAACAAGGACAATTTGAACTTGACATTAACATCAATGTTATCATTCCTTACTGATTGCAAGTTCAGTGCAAATAAAACTATTAATAAATAAAGGGAAAAATATATCAACATTTAAGGCAACTGTACGAGCTACAACTTTCAGAAAATACTGTGAATTATCGACAGAAAATTTCTTGCATAACACACTGAATCAAACCAAAAGATTGTTAAAAATCAAAAGGTTTCTTTTTCATTTACTAAAAAACAAACTGCTTTTTAAAAATTTCCATTTGTCTATTAACCTCACTAGAATTGTATTCTTGTGTCCTGCTCAGTCATTTTCTTTCTACACATACAAATGTTTATTTTTCTTCTTGACACAATATCTTCTTCAGTCTGTAGCCACTGTCAAATATTATGAAAATGGATGGGGGTGGAGGAAAAAAAAAAAAAAAAAAAAAAAAAAAAAAAAAAAAAAAAAAAAAAAAAAAAACTTAAAATATTATACCTTACACTCTAAACAAATTCTAGATATTAATGAAAGTTATTCTTAACACAAAAAAATAAAGTGAAAAAATTAATATTACTATATTAGTTCATATGAAGTTCCACTTGTCTCTTCAAAATTCATCTCTATTCAAACTTGGAAGGGACTCCTCACAATACACATGCTTTATATTGCTTTCCATCTTTAAGGCTTGACACTTTTTTTTTCTTTTTTCTTTTCTTTATTTTCCATCACTTTTTTCCTTCTGGTCCTTAAACTCAAAGTCACATTAACAAGTCCAGAGTATTTGAGCAAATGTATAATAACAACATTCATACACTCATTGTATTTTCATTTTCAGAAAACATCTTGCATGATATCAAGATGGTTTTACTGTCAAGTCTTTTTTCAATACACATGATGTTTTTTGTGGATAACTCTTTGAGATGGATCATGCTAGACATTTTTTTATTATCATTTTTTTTAATGCTGGTAGTACTGCTTAACTAATTCTAATCATTCATATTCTTCTTAGCAGTAAAGAAAAAAGAAGAAAAAAAGAAAGAACAAAAGAAAGAAAATACACAATGCTAAAAATAAAAATGTATTAAATAAAGACAAGGAAGTTTAGAAACAGAATGTTGCTCTGCTATTGACTCAGCCAAACACATATACCTATTACAGTGACACAGAAAAATATCATTTAGCGTGGATGACGTACAGTGAAAGGAAACGTGGGAAGTGAAGAAGTGAAAATGATAATTTACATCCTCTAAATCTATGTAAAAAGAGATCAGAATACTGTAAACCTCCTTGACATTGCATGTCTCGTGCTTAATATCAATAACACTTAATATAAAAGACTTCACCTGCATTCTTGGTACTTTATTAAGAAAATTAATTTACTAAAATCCTGAAACATTAGGCCTTATAAAATATCATAGAATGCTTTGTTCACTTCTTTTCCAACATAAATACCACTAACTGGATGTTAACTTTCCTGCATTAGTAGTCCTAAAGGCTTAAAAATTCCTGACCTCAGTCCAAGGCCATGGTTTTGAACGCAACTACTAAGTCACTAGATATCCACTAATCAATGCCAAGATATCGGTGATTATCCCATAGCCAGTCAATATAAAAGTTTAGCATGTGGTCGGAGGGTCTCACTTTGCGCCATTCATTAACACAGAAGATTCTATAAGAATCATTTCCATACTTTCCAATACCATGCAATTCCTTTGGGTAAATCCAGTCTTTGGTTAGATATTCCTCTGAAAATAAAATAAAAAATTGAATGATATTTAACATTCAAACACAATTGCACTGTTAATATTCAAAACATTTGACTGTACATTAATACTTCATACATAGAACAGTGAAAAATAGTATAATTAATATTCAATAGAGGCTACAACACATTAACAATGCAAATATAGAACAATAAAAAGTAAACAAATATTCAAATTTTTGAATTGAGGCATCCCCATGTGAATAAATATTTCTAACAAAAATCAGTCACAATAATGGAGGCTTACCAGAAAACCTAATAATCATTTTTGCTCTCTTCTCATGCAGCCCTAAACACTGAATGAGCTCAGCTATTTCTTCCCAGGATGCTTTGACCGTGTCCTCTGGAGTGGGCCACCTCTCAAGGAAGTCCCATAAGACATTCTTACCCAGGGCCTCTTCACCTGCAACAAGATTTGGTCCTAAAGCAAACTATGCCAATGAAACAGTTATAGCAGTTGTAGTAACAATGAAAATGCCTAAATATTTAGTTACCCTATTATAATATGAAGAAATCTGTGTAATGTAAAAGCATAGAGTAGATTATGAAATTCAACCTTGACCTAATGCCACTAGGGATGGCATGTGCATACATACCATACCCACGGTGAGTTCAGCTTATTAATTGTATTTCCACATAGATAACTTCACATGTGTTTAGTTAGTGTCAATTACTAACCCTACCAATCTCATGTTCACCCTTTTCTTGGATTTTTTTTAGATGTGTATTTTTTTTATTGTTAATCAAAGGATCTAATGATCATAATGCAAATATAAATAAACACAAGATTGATATTAAAAGCATTAGAAAATAGTTGTTCAAAAATTAAAGGAAAGGGGATATTAGGTGGCCACGTACGTCTACTATTTAACTCCTTGCCGGCTTTGTACTTGTGAAGCCATCTATGTATAAACACATTCCAAAAGGCAATACTACAGAAAACATCATATCTCCTTGGTAGCATTTGGTTGATGCTATATCACTTTAGTATGTTACCACTACATTTGTAAATAGCTATAGCCCATTCAAGCTTATATAGGAGGCCATGCCTGCTTACATTAGTACCACAAAGAAATTATTTTACTACATACCATCACTTGATGTCTAAACCTAAAGGCGGCCGTTACGACGAATAATTTTTAAAATATTTAAAAAATTGACAAAAAATCTCCTGAAATCTAGTAGGCTTTGGCAATCCCGTGATGTAACATTTTTGCTAAATATGTAAAAATAAAGGAGTTATAACAAAATCTCTGACACCCTAGTGTCAGTATTTTATTTTAGCATTGTATCTTCTTCAAAATCACTCATATAACTCAAGGCAATTTTTTTCCTTTTTCCATTGTACCGAACTTATTGGCACAATCTCAAGACAATTACCATGAAGAATGTTTCCATTTTTTAAGACTAACAACTTCATTTCTGAGAAACTATTTGAGGTAGAAGGGCTACA
>NC_091562.1:33731353-33733853 GCF_042767895.1 Penaeus vannamei
TGCTGCTGCTGCTGCTGCTGCTGCTGCTGCTGCTGCTGCTGCTGCTGCTGCTGCTGCTGCTGCTGCTGCTGCTGCTGCTGCTGCTGCTGCTGTTGTTGTTGATTGCTCACTGTTCCTGCTCACTGCTCCTGTTCTGCTGCTGTGTTTGCTGCTCTACAACTCCTCTTCCTCTGTTCCAACACCTCTTCCTGTTTGTCTTCATCTTTGTAATTTTTCATTATCATCACAGCTATAAAGATCTGCAAGGAAAAGGAACAGAATGTCAGGCTTAACTTGGTTGTGCAGCACATGAAGAATGTCACTGCACCCCAGTCAGTCACCAACGGTGCGGCCAACGGGAACCCAGCGAAAAAAACACACTTTGATGACAAGGTGAGTTTCTCAATTTGGGGTTCTTATTTCTAGCAAGTGCCCCCCCCACCCCTTTTGCTTCACTTTGCCTTTTCAGCCTCGGGCTTTTGCAGTGAGTAGCTTTAGTATGTAACACTGAGGTTGTCTTCAGTTTTTACGTACTAATTTATTATAAATTTCAGACTAGTGACAGTAGAGTGTTTGGTAAATATTGATTAACAAGAGTAAATGAAAGCCATTGTATAGCAGTCGTATTTACTCAAGTGCTGATTTGTCATTATTGAATATGGTTAAAAGCTATCTAGAATGTGAATAAAAGCTGGTGCAGTAAAATCATGTATAGAATATGCATGAACAGGAGACAAATGGCCATTTTAAAGATCATAAAGATGTCTTTTTCTAGGTAACTACTTACAAATAACACTGGAATGCTATGAAAATTCTACTAGTGAACCTCATTTAGCTACACTAAAAAGGAGTGTGAAAGCGAATGAAGACTGGGAGAGAAAGGGAAAGTAACAGTGTTAGAAAGCGTGGTTGTGTGATAACTAGAGCTAAAGAAGAATAACAATAGAGAAGCAGATAAATACTTAAATGGATAGAGGTAGAGTCTGAGGTGGACAGTACTGGTTAATCAAGATAATGTGGTCAGTATTACTCAAAGTAAAAGTTGACAAGAGTTAGGTAGTGAAGAGACGGTGAATTGAGCCTGCACAGGGTAGAACCAGAAACAAACAGAACTGGAATGTTGATAATTCTTGAGAGAGAGAGAGAGAGAGAGAGAGGCAAAAGATGAACATGAAAAATAGAAATGTATGAAATTATTTCCTCTAAATGAAGTAGATATTAGATGGTACTGATTTTATTTCATTATTATTATTTTTTTTTTGAAAGTGGAAGAATAGAGTAGGAAGGTTATATGGAAGGGTTTTTCTTTCTCTTCAGAATGGTGACCTCAGTATTGGAATGTTCTTTAAAATTTCTTTAAGGCTGATATTGTCCCACTTTGAATTTTTTACTTGTCATTTTTTGGCATGTTGTCAAACTTTTCCTGTTATGAATATATTTTTAAGCATATATATTCCTGTTGTATTTTCTTATTATTTAGATTTAATGGTTATTATCATATATCATTGGGTTGATTGACTTGTCTATGTGGTGGTATGTGCCTGGCTGAACTTTGGGGATTTTTATTTTATGAATGTAACTTTAACAGGTTTTGAATTAATGCAGTGGCCACCATATGGTTATGTACAAAGGAAGAATATCAAATGATTTTAGAAATTTGAAGGGAAGAAAAAAAATTGTAGATAGGTGATTTGGAGGGATTGTTTATGGCATGTTGACAATGTTCATAGGATGTTAGAAATGCAGTAAAATCACATTATCATTACCCTTACATAAAGATACCCCAATTTTGTTATAGCTAGAAAAGGGTAAATATAAATAGAAAAAAAAAAAAACTAAATCTGAATAGAAATAGACATATGGCAAAGAAGGATTAAAGAATTTTGTGAAAACTATAGAGCCAAATAGGAGGCTTTTGTAAAACCCCAAAGTTGCTCTGACTATATTGTATTATATTATTTACTGTTACTTAATTATGCCATAATTTTCTAAACTAGAACTGAAGGATATGTAGAGATGAAAGTGTGATGAAAGAGAAGGAGTGAGAATGTTAATAAAGGAGAATGAAGAGAAGAATGAGAAACGTGTCTTATTATTATGGTCATGTTTGCATATCCTGACAATGTTTAATCATGTGTCTGTGTTTTGTGTTGTGCATATACATTGACATTCATATACTGTGATATTTCTTGTACATGACGGGGACACAAGTTCAACATTTTGGATCCTGTTTGTGTATTATTATAGGTGAAATGATTACAGGTGAACATGAATGGTTACCTACAGAGTGCAGTGTACAAAAACATAAAATGACATTCCATGAGGTGACATAATTTCTGTTTTGCTTATTTATATGATGAAGATATTTTGATGGTTTTGAATATAGGTATAACATTATTAGTATCTCTTGCAAGTATAAATGTGTATTAGATCTTATTTCCTTGCTCTTTTATTTAAATGACTTACCTGTATGAATATCTATATTTTTTTTATTACCACTATGTTGCCAAGTGGATCCAGG
>NC_091562.1:33741353-33763853 GCF_042767895.1 Penaeus vannamei
TGTGCAGTGGTGGTTGTCAAGAATAGATCACATATACCATATATCCCCTCAACCACCACTTCTCACTCTCTCACTGATGTAGGAATTCTGATTTAGCATTGCAAGCCAGCTGTGTGGTATGACTTGTGTGGTTTGTAATTTTTTTGTACTGCTACAGTCAGTCATGTCTCCTCTCCATATTCCTTAATGCTCCCTTCTCCTGCTGCTCCGTCTCCGATACACCATCGATATCAATCAATGTCCCTGCATTGGCCTCGGAATCGGCAGGGCAACTATAAGGTAGTGGTATATTCCTTACCAGTAGATCAAATGTGCATTGGTTTCTTGGCTTGTTGTCCTTGTATGTGTGTGAGTGTGTGTGTGTGTTTGTGTGAGATTGTGATTGTGTTTTTGTGTGGGTAAGATTAATTTGTTTTTGTTTGTCTGAGTATATGTACATGTGTGTGTTTGTGTACTATTTGTAGCCTTCCTTTGTTGAACTTCTTGCACATTACCTTCAGTGCTGCACTGCATATCCATAAGGATAATTGTTTTTATGTGGTTTAAGGTCAAACAGTAATAAGCCAAAATTCCACACAGTATTAAAGTAAATTCACTTTGCCTCCTGTAACTCCTTTTTTTGTACATAAGGGAACTCTAACTGGTGTCTTTGCAGGGTATTTATATTAGATTGTTTATGATTATTATGCACACTTTTATTACATTAAGGTACAACACTTGGATTCTGAGCTTACATTTCTTGTAGATACTATACATGCATTTGTTGTGTATGTCTGCACTTTTTTATTTTGGGATGGTTTCCTTTATTTCATAAAGGAATGTATATATTTATCCTTATTTTATTCAGAATGAACAAATTGATAATTTGCTTCAGAACTTTTTGATCAAGTCATAAATATATATTTGTGAAGAGCTTGTTTGATGTACCCAGGTAAATAATCAAATCTAGGTAATAACATTTTCAGTCAGTAGCAGTAATGAATAACACATGTAGTAGTTGAGTAGATTAGATAATTTATTTGTTCTTGTGATGACTTATAAGAGCCTCTGATTTTAGGTGACGTGGAATCCAGAGGTGGATGTGTGGTGGCATGATGCCCTGGCCTACATGAGTACAGAATGCCCTCCTCTGTGGATGGATACTGAAGACCCCCTCTTCATGCTGTACACCAGGTAACGTAGATTTACTGGTTATTGATAGTGTTGTTGTCTGTAAAGAGGTGGTTCCTTTGGGAGGAGTGCACAGAGAAGTAAATCATGATACAGTATAAGAACTGATGTGTCTATAGATTTGCATAATTTTCATTAACACTTTTTGGGGATGTTTGTTATTTCTCATTTGTGCTTTATTTAGGTATTCTATGATTGTTATCTTATTGGTTTGGTTGTTTTTGAACTTAAAATAAAAATGGACTTGCCATTTTATTTTGATGTGCTAATCTTGTTTTTTGTTTATCCACTTATTTTCATTCTTGTTCCTTTTAGGGATAAAGTATAAGGCTGTAGTTTTAGAACTTTATGCAGCTTATTTGTGCAAAATAAATTCAAATTGATATTTGTAAGCAGAGTTCTTATGAATTTTAAATTTCTTTGAACAGTGGCAGTACAGGAAAGCCAAAGGGTGTCTTACATACTATTGGAGGCTATATGCTGTACAGTGCAACCACCTTCAAATACAGTTTTGACTATCAACCAAACGACGTTTACTTCTGTACTGCTGACATTGGCTGGATTACAGGGCACTCATATGTAACATATGGTCCCCTGCTGAACAATGCAACTTCAGTATTGGTAAGTGTTGGAGAGATGCTATTGTCTTTTTTAAGCTCTGTTTATGTAAGGAATTATTACATCTATATATTTTTTTAAAAGTTTTTACTAGCTACATCTAGTTCATATTTTGTGGGTAATCCTGGTTTTGATTTTTTTTCACATTCAGATATAGATGAAATTGATATGTATCCTTTCTTCACAGTTTGAAGGAGTACCAACTTACCCACACACAGGGCGATTTTGGGAGATAATTGAGAAGTACAAAGTTAGCAAATTTTATACAGCTCCAACAGCTATCAGAACGCTTATGAAATTTGGAGATGATCCTGTTAAGAAGTAAGTAAACCTGTTGGATCCGGTTGCATCATGGTGCTGAAAATATGGGTATTGAGTTACATAAGTAGCCAACATTGTCGGTGTGTGGCATGTAGGCTGGGCGTGTGTGAATACCCATGAGTGGTGACAAGACTCTGTGTCTCCTCTTTGCAAAGTTATTTTGTGTTAACTTTTTTTTTTTTTTGCCATTTTCCAATATCCATATTTATCTTTTGATTTGCTTTATCTATAAGGAAATGACGTATTCTATTGAGCTGATTCTTTATCTTCTCTCTATGTAGTAAATAACTCTGATAGAAGAAATAAACATGGAACATTTGGTTATTTGTGTCATGTATTTTATTTTTTCGTAATTTTCAATTTTGCGCAATACAACCTGTGCCACCGGTCACAATGGCCATGAATATGGTGCACAGCATAGAAATGCCATCCTACCTGGAGCCGGTGCTCTTCCAGACATGGCTTATGCATGTTACAATCCACACGTTTATCGATGGGAGTAGTGATAAAGCCCCCTTCTAAGTGCCAAATGAGTCAAATCACATTTCAAGAGGTTTGTACACTTATGGTGAGTCCTTTCCGTCACCCTGGCCTACGCTTATGACAGCAATTTGGAATCACCCGGCCTGTAGCCATTTTAGCTGACGATGGCATGTTCACGTCACCCAGCCCTCAATCCATACTTTTCCATAATGAGCTCATAACATCATCTGGATTGTAGGGGTTAATGTTTGCTTGAGAAAAAAAGAAATGGGCTAAGATTGGGAAAAACAATAACAATGAAGATACAAGTTGTTGAAGAAAATAATGTGAGAGAGGAAATATATCAGCTGTTGTTATATTTCAACCTTAATTTATTTGGATTTACTTATTGAAAAAGTAAGATGAAATATTTGTCTTTCATCTTTTTATGTGGTTGAGATTTTCAGTATAGCTGAAAAAGTATTCATATATGACTAATAATCATTATATATATTTTTTTTCTGTAAATTAGAATATTTAGTGTGAACCCCATGACATATTGAGGTATGAACCCTACATTTTTTTCTGGAAGAAAATTATTTGGAAGAAGATAGGGCATTATGTAGATTTGTTTTTCTGCTATTCACTATTTTCCTGCTTTCATTTATTCCATCTCATGCATATCTATTTTTTGCTGTCCATTATAGGTATGACTTGTCAAGCCTTTCTGTCTTGGGGAGTGTCGGAGAACCCATCAACCCAGAAGCCTGGCTGTGGTACTATAAGGTAGTAGGAGACAGTAATGTGTCAATTGTGGACACCTTCTGGCAGACTGAGACAGGTGGTCATGTCATTACACCTCTCCCTGGAGCTACACCCTGTAAGCCTGGTTCTGCGGTAAGCAAGTTTTGAGTATTTTTGACCTTGTAAGGACTATCCTTGATATGTAAGTAAACTGTTAACATATTCCATATTACAATTTTTTATCAATGTTACTTCGCCCATCATTAAATGTAGGTTGAATCTGCTTGACATCTGCACAGTATATATATGTATATGTATGTATATATATATATATAGATAGATAAATAGATAGATAGATTAGATAGATTTTTCTATAACACATGGCCACTGATAGTATTATGTGTATTTACACAAAACTAATGATAATGATTCATGATGTAGATCATTATTGTCGTTGTATGTTTTTTGTTATTTTTTTAATTAGTTTTATAGTTAAGGCTTTTATTGATAGCATTATGAATGATAATGATGGTAATAATAGTAATACTAATAATATTTTTTAAATTATTATTATTGTTATTGTTATTCTTGTTATTATAGTTACTATTTATCAATTTTTTTCTGTACAGTGTTTCCCATTCTTTGGTGTTGATGTTGCGCTCTTGGATGAAGAAGGTGCTGAAATCAAGGGTGAGGGAGAAGGCTACCTTGTGTTCCGAAGACCCTGGCCAGGCATCATGCGCACAGTCTATGGAAATCACGAGCGTTTTGAAACTACCTACTTCAAAAAGTTCCCTGGCTTCTATTGTACTGGAGATGGTATGTGGAGTTATAAAATTGTGAAATATTTTCAGTGGATAAGGTGATTATTGTTTAGGTGTAATTAGCCATTATTTTAAAATTTCAATGCTTACCCTTATGGATGAGGGTGTAAATGCTTATATTCTATGTAAATAGATTATATTTTCATCCCTCTCCCTCCCCCATTAGGTGCCAGACGAGACAAGGATGGCTATATCTGGGTCACTGGCCGTATTGATGATATGTTGAATGTATCTGGTCATCTTCTGTCTACTGCACAGGTTTGTGATGCATCAAGTGATTTCTACTCTTAACTGCTTGCTGGTGTATAAGGAAAAAATATACAAGAATTACCTAGTGTCCCATATTCAGCAACCAGCAAAAAAGAAGTAGCATCCAAAGCACTAAATGTACAAGATATGTTGTGGGTTTGAGTTGTGGTTGAATTCAGCCCAGCAAACAAAGATATTCAGAGTATTTTCATTGATGATATTACAAATACAGGAATACAATACAGTTTTAATAATTCATAGTGAATTCAAATGAATAGCAATGTTGTTGACTACAAAGCCCACTAACGACGGGTGTTCCACATATGAGACACCCGAAAAAATAAACATTGCTGGGCGTCCCGCCAGTGTCATGCTGTATCGGGGCTTGCGCTCCGATGCAGCAGCGGGCCGCCTGGAATCTTTTATTTTCGGCTTCAAAATATACCAGCGTTAATGGGCTAACTGTCATACAAATGAAACTTGGAATATATAAGCCTTTCTTCCAGGCAGAGAGAATGTAAGCAATATTACTGGTATTATTTTGTAATTGATGATAATGAAATGTACAGAAAAGGTGTTTATCTCAAATGGTATCTATGCTTGTTATGACACACTTGGCCCATTTTCTGGATGACAAGTATCCATTTCATATACAGTTGACCAATGTAAAGTAGGCTTAGTCCCTTTTCAGCCTCATTTACTGAAAGATCATGTGTGATGCAATTAAAATAATAGACAGTGGAAAACATGTTTCTGGTTATGATTTTTCACTCAAGTGGCTGACTATGCTCAGTTGCATTGAGTGGGTAAAAGCCTTTGGGTATAAAGTCTCGGAGCTGAAAAAGAATGCCTTTCACCCAGTGAATATTTTACATGCCATCTTCATTATCTCAAGCTAGTTGTTTATTTTTTATCTCTTCTTATTTAACACTACTTTTTTTCTCACTTTATGTATTTAATTTCTTTTTACTTTATTTCTGTAGGTTGAAAGTGCCATGGTAGAACACTCAAGTGTGGCTGAATCAGCTGTGGTGGCAAGACCACATACTGTAAAAGGAGAGTGTCTTTACTGCTTTGTAACTCTGGCTGAGGGTTGCGAATTCTCTGATAAGCTTACAGCAGAACTCAAAAACAAAGGTAAGATGTACAAAAAAATAGTTGCATATACTTATTAGTGATTCTGAAAGTGTTTCAAATGTATTGCAAAACAAGTTATTCTGATACAATATCTGCAGGTAAATATTGGTATATTTTACACAAGAATTAGGATTGAGCTACTAATAATCACAATAAGCAGAATATGTTTTGGAATGTCTACCTTCAAATTTTTAGAATATTTATAAAATTAAAGTAATTTCTGTTTGGTCTTCCCCATTTTTACAGTCCGTGGCCGAATTGGTCCTTTTGCCACACCAGATTTCATCCAGCTAGCCCCTGGACTGCCCAAAACGCGATCAGGGAAGATCATGCGTCGTGTTCTTAGGAAAATTGCCGTGGGAGACCGAGACTTTGGAGACATCTCTACTTTAGCTGATCCTAGCATTGTGGAGGTCTTGTTTCAGCATAGACCAAAAGAGGGAAAGGTGTAGGGCGTGACAGGATGGGATTACACTCTGTATATTCTTGTTCATCTGGATTTCTTGGATATGTTTATAAGTTTGAAGTAACATTATTTTTTTTTTTGAACTACTCGGTAAATGACGACACTTTTATCTCTGTTTTTGATGATTTGATCAATGCAACATTGATAGTAGGATTATGTCATATTACCAAGTGAAGGTGTCAAATATTTCTGTTTGTACAGGGATTCATACCTAAACAACATTGGATTTCATGATTTAATGTAGCAGTTCAAGCTTTACTGGCATTTGAGGAGTAAAGCATCGGATGCTACCATTACTCTGTGTTAATCTCTTTGTGAATAAATTATTTCAAAATCTGTCCAGGAAAAAATAACAAAAACAATGCAACAGTCTTTGAATGTTGATACCTCACTGCTATAGGTTGTGGGATGTGATAAATGTATGTGAAGAAAATGGGAATTTTTGCAATCTTTATTTAGCTAATTTGTGACAATTAGCTACAAAATGTGGTGGATGAAATTTTGCAGTTTCTTCTTAATGACCAATGCTGCTTATCATTCCATTCTTTTAACTGAATACCAGTGAGTGGTCTTATACTAATGTTTATATATGTTCTATGTTAATTCAAGATAATTCAAGATTTTATCAGATATTAACATCAGTTTACAGAGTGATGGGAAGCTGGTTGGTTGAAGTCAATAAACAATGCATATCACTAGTGGGCCTCCTTTTTTACTGAATAGTAACAGATCCTCACTGCCGACCTTGGTAAGGTTGTAAATTATATTGTGGTAGAATTTATTAAATGAACGTATCCCTGTGCCATGTCCTGTGAGAATGATATTCACCCAGAGATTTTGCTTATTTTTGCTTATTTTTTTAGTAATAATATAAAATAAACAATAATCACAATTAAATAATTCACAATAAATATAAAACAAAACATTCGTTAACACAGAACTTGATAATATGGTGGCCCTCAGATACTGTGTCCCGTCCACATGTACACATGTATGTATCAGCTGTTGAAAGGGGGAAGGATAACGTGATCTCAGAAATATCCTGCTTCACTGGTATTGTGAATATTTGGTACTTAATACTTTCCTGCAATATGTTACCTTAAAAGATGTTATTTTTCTGGTTTATTTTATTTTTATTAGAATTAGTGAGATTTGGTACAAGTGTTCTATTTTATAAGAATAAAACTGAGTGAATATAAATTTATTTTTTAGGCCCTTGATATCCCAAGGTTAATAAACATGCTTGTGAGATCAAAAGGTATGTTCACAAAATTGATTTATTTTGCTAAGGCAAAATATTACTTATTCATATACATTCAATTCATTTAGAAAATTTTAGACTGATTCTGCTGGAAAGCATTCATGGAATGTTTGCATAGATTTTTCAAGTTTCAACAGCTGTATTGCTCACTTCCTCAATGCAGATTATTTATATACTAGCCATTTTACAAGAACATTGATTACTAATTGTACTTTCCGTGCAATAGAGTGATAGTAGTCGAGTATTATGAAATTTGTCCTGAAGTTGAATTTAATTATATAACTACAATGACTTAGTCAATAAAAGAAAGATGTTTAATGAGAAAAGGGCAGCTAGGGATAAAAAAGACATTATCATTTGTACAAAGTGGTTGTCCTCAGAATGCAAGAGTCAGTTCTTATGTAAACTGAATTAGTTTCATTAACAGAATGAGGAAAAAGTCTCTCCTGTATAATTTTGTCATTAGATGTTTTACAAGTATTCCACATCATTTATAAATAAATAAGATATTCTTCAATAGTCAACCTTACTTTTTGGACTGGAATTTCCATTTGGAGATTAAAAGAAGTGGAAGGGTATCAGTTAATGGACATTAAGAAAAGGCAGAATTTGTTCACCATGATTTTGTAATCATGCTCTCATATTTTATTTTGTTGTATAAAAAGAAAAAGGTAGACATTGTTGATGGATTTTTTTTTTTTTTTTTTGCCATAATATAAAAAAGTAAGGAAGACTTGTATATATTTATTCATTTGTGCTATATAGAAGTAAATTCTTTCAACTGTGTTTACTGTAGCAAGTTGATCTTCTGAACATATCTATGGCAAGTTGACTTATGTGAGCATAGTTGAGCACTAATGTTACTATTGTTGTATAACAGGGTGTCAAAATTAATATGTTAAAAACATATTGTTGTTAGCTTGGTATATAATGCTCTGTTAAGGCTGTGTCAGTGACATTTAAAAAGCAAAAATTAGAATTGAAGTACATATATACATGTACATAAATACATATGTCCATTTTTCAGTTCTAATAGATAGAAAATATAGTGACAGCTTTTCCATAAAGATCTTTATGTATGAGCAAAAGAATTCTGGAAAATAATTATTTCTTTTGAATTATACAAATTTCAACCTTCATAAATTTTAATGTTGAAAGGTATGAATGAGAATGAATATTTTCACTATACAAAAGATGTATTTGACCAGTATCTTCATCAGAAATACATGTATTTCTGACAAAGATATATTCGAAACTGGTACGTCTCTTGTATTGTGAAGATATTCATTTTCATTCATACCTTTCAACACTTGTCAACATGAATATGGTTCATTTATAAATTCTAATAAAATCTAAACCTGACATATGTGTTAAAGCAATTAAAATATTAGCAGCTTTAAGTAAGCACTGGTTGAATTGGGAAGATCTTAACCAAGGCTTACCAAAATGCTTCACATCTAGCCAGCTGAAAGAATTGAAGCATAATGTTTATCATGGACCAGTAATACAGCCCTTTGTGTAATTAACTAGTTTTCAGTCTTGTGATTGCACACATCCAGTAGAGTTTCTGAAGTATGAACAAGAAGAGCTGAGAATCTGAGCCCTGGTTTGGTGTAGGCTGACTCTTATCCAAAAATCGACAAGGGTTAGTGCCCCATCCGCGGTCTGGCTGACTACATGTTTTCTTTGGCTGAGAAGCATACTTTGGCAATCAAATTTCAGAAATTCTGTTGTGTAGAATTTGCACCAAACATAGATATAAAATGTGACCTAACATGCTTGGAAATACCTATTGGATAGGATTCACAAAGGGGATTTTCCATGCCAATATCACTAGGTGTAATGGTGTATTGCATTTTTTACTTTTATTTTTTATTTATTTAATATTTTTTCCTGATGAAGAAATTGTACTTACTGGCATTTATTTCTAGCATTTTAGTTAATTTATTTTAGTGCTATGCATTTCTTGTTCCCTCTCAGAAGATTACTAACTATGCCTTTAATGATAACCACCTTTTCCTGTCAAGGAATCAAAAAGCAAACTTCTCCGACTTCTTTTTTTATCTCTGATTGATTATAACTGATTTCTGCCATAATCCTGCATATTTATTTAAGCATGATTATTTTAGAGGAATGAAAATGATATATTGTTTAAGAGATATTTTTCACAGGATAGTGCAGCTTTCAGTGAATGAAGTGAATTTCATTTTATGTGACCTACTATATGGTTTGTGGAAGAACAAGCCAGAATGTCAATTGTAAATTTCACTGGCTTTCAAATGCTATCTTACAGGTGACAGATGTGAAGAAAGCTTAATAGAAACTGTAGAACTCCAGACAATACCTATATAAAAATGGAATTTATTGTAGTCATCAGTAAAGGATTGTAAAATTGTCAACTTTATACTGCACAAATGTTGAAAGTTCTAATATTTTATACATTCCAGTTTTACTGTTCCAATATTCTGTTAAATTTGGGTTGGCTTTTGAAAGTCTTGCTTAATTTTATAATCATAACCTACATTTATTTTATATATGGTGTAGAATTAATTTATTATGTAATGTAAAACAACGGAGAGGAAAATTAATATTATTTTTTAGTTACTGTTTGGGAAAATGTGATTGTGGAATAAATATCAGAGATGATTGTTGTTTTATTACTATACAGTGATTTCCACCCCATTCCTTTGCTCATTGTTGTTGTTGGGGGGGGGGGGCTTAGGAGATGGAGACTTAGGCCCTACCCCTACTTTTGGCCTCAGCCCTCGCCTCAAGCAATTTTGCATGGTCTTTTCTCCCTCCAGTTCTTTCGTTTCCATCCCTTCCCCTACTGCACACTCACCTCCACCTACCTTTGCATTTATTCCTCAGACACCAGTCCCCCCCCCCTCATAAGAAAACCTTTGTCTCGCAAAATTCTCCAACTCCCCTGCAGAAACTATGGAAGATATTCAAAGCTATATGCTTGAGACACAAAATTCCACAACACATGCTTCCTCCACACTCGAAGTGACTGCAGATATCCATCTCCTCCTCATATTCCACCTACACCCCTTCCTCCTACTCCCTCTCAACACAACCTAACCCCCTCAATTCCGCCTACTACTGATGTCCATCCTCCTGATATCCAGCCTCCTCCTCCTCATATTCCCCCTACACCTTCCCAACACAACCCATCCCCCTCAGCTCCAACTACTGCCAATATCCATCATCCTGACACCCATCCTCTTCCCACTCATATCCCCATACACCACTTCCTCCTTTTCCCTTCCAACACAAACCACCCCCCTCAACTCCAACTACACGTACATTCTCCCTCCCTCCATCCCCTCGTATCATTTCCATTCCATCCTGGATACACACGTGAAACCCTTATGTAATTCCCTTACCTAGACCCACTATAGCCAATTCAAACAACAACAACAACTATACCCATCTTTAACCTTTCAAGATTACTCTAGATAGTTGACACAGCAACTATCACCTTTCACCCCTCCTTTAATATACTTTCCCACAGTGCTATATGACCTTAGATGTCTAGCACAATTATTTTGCTTTTTAACCATTAACCATCATGGGCAATAATGATGTTTTACCCTTATCATGGGTATTAAGGCTGGCCTCTTCATCAACTAGCTTATCTAAATTTGATATTGGTTTTCCAACCCCCGCCTCTCCTCTGCCCACGGCTCCGACCACTGATACTAATGACCCCTCCTTGATGCCTACTGACAACTGTTGTCCATTCAGAACTACCCACCCAGGTCATTTCTCAACCTTCAGAATGCACCCCTTCCTCTCTCCCAGTGTTCTCCACTCCATCTACTTCACCACTGTCTAGCCCAGTGTTGTCCAAACATGAGTAACCATCCAAGCCTTTTCTTGCCTACATACTTTGTTCTTGATGTGTGACTTGAATGGACTCCTCTTAAGATATCCATATTACACATTTTTAAAAATTATTATACTGCCTACAACTGAATGGAAAGCTGTGACACAATAAAGACCATGTATCCCAGTTGAGTTGCATATTACTGCTAGATCTGACATGCAGTATTATTCCCCTTACAGTTCTAGAACACCATTCCTTTATATATTTTTTCACTTTCCCAATACTTTACTGAAACTGGAATATGCTCTTTATCGTCATGGGGGGAGACTGAGGCCCAATGTGGGGATCACCCCTGCCTTGTACAGGACTTTTGCCTGTCTCAACTAATTTTACACGGTCTTTTCTTCTTTACCCCTTTCTGCCCATATCCTAAAGTGTGACCCATGCTGAAAGGATGAAAAACCGGCTTTGTCAGTCCTGAACAGCCTTCGTACTCCATTTGCTGTTTCCTCTTCATCCATTTCACTACCTTTCACGGAGCTTGGTACAGACTTCCTTCAGATCAAGTACGAAGGGAACAAATGTAATAAAGCAATTTCTGAAAATGACTGTAAGGTACTTGTATACATCAGTTAGTGTTTGATACTATTGCAAGTTTCTTTGACAATATCTCATTAAATTCTTCGATCATGGTTAATTAAAGTTTTTATTTCCATGTAAGACCATATAACCAGTGTAATCACTGGTTGTTTAGAGACACTAAAATAGTAGAAAAGGTATGAATGAGACTGGACATCTTCACAATACAAGAGATGTATTTGACCGTTTTCTATTACGTCTTCATCAGAAATACATACATAAGAGTTCAGTTCAGTTCAGTTAGATTTGCGAAGACATGCTTCGGCCGGGCCTTTTCTTTGTAGTGGCCCGGCCTGTGTTAACTATTTCTAAATGCTCGCCGGATTTTAACTGGCTCGGAGCTGAAGGTGGCAATACTTGCTCAGCCAAGCAGTCCATCAGGAAACAACGTCGATTCTTGACACTGGATCTTGCGTCTTGTGAAGAAATCCCGGGGAGGGGCAGACCACTCGCCACTCATACCGTGAGAAGGATGAAACGTATCCGTGTTGACAAATGTAGAAAAAGTATGAATGAGACTGGCTATCTTCACAATACAAGAGATGTATTTGACCGGTTTCGATTATGTCTTCATCAGAAATACATACATAAGAGTTCAGTTCAGTTAGATTTGCGGAGTCATGCTTCGCCCGGGCCTTTTCTCTGGAGTGGCCCGGCCTGTATTAACTATTTCTAGTTAACTCAGATGTTTTCTTTGAACTGCATGCTTATCGCGGTGGCTGGATTGCAAGCAAGCGATCCAGCTCCCACGGGGTAAGCATGTTGCAGACCCTTTTTACCAGCCCGGCGGCTGTGGTGGGTGGTCCCTGCCTCAGAAATTGTGTGTGTACACAATTCTGCAAGTAATATAACAGGGTGGCGTTAGGCTCGCCGCACTGTTTGCATAACCTCGCAGTCTCTTTGTCAATAATTTGCCAAGCGCATTGGTAACCTAGTCTTAGTCTGAATAGTATGACTTCGGTACCTCTTTTTGTGTTTGGAGGAAGGGCCAGTGGTTCATAGCCTGAAGTATCTGAGTACCACTTGGCAGCGAGCGATTTTGTGATGTTTTCTCTATGTGCTATAACGATCATGGAGGATGGGGGCATACCCCTGCCCTTTTCGGCTAGTTTATCAGCAAGCTCGTTCCCTTGTATGCCTATGTGGCTTGGGACCCAGTTTATGATGATTCTTCCACCCTGACTAAGGATTCTTTGGGCTATGTTTAGTAGTGTTGTCTAGAGGTAGATGTTATCTGGGGGCATGCTATACTGTAAGCTGTCAATAGTTGCTCTTGAATCTTTGTGAATGACAACGTGTCCTCCCCTCAGGGACGCGTGTGTCAGTGCTTCCATGATCGCAACCGTTTCAGCCTGAAGCGTTGAGGCATTGTCAGTGACCCTAATGGACGCTGTGGTATCCTTTGTTGATAAGCCGGCGCCTGCAGTATGGTTTATTGGATCCACGGATCCGTCCGTGTAGTATCTTATACTACACGGCGGAGTTATTTGATCAATGACCCTTTGTGTTTGTGCCTGTATGCTAGGCATGGAATATTGATCTTTTCTCATTGTGAGATTTAGAATTGAGAGTTCGATCATTTCGTTTGCCCACGGCGGGGGTTCTTTGTAATCAGGGTGAGGGGAGTCCATACCCTTGGCAAGCAATGATTCAAACAACTGGTAATCTTGTTGTAGGCGTCTGAGAACTCTTTGTCTTAGATAGGAGTTTCTGGGTGCCTGCAGGACCTTGGAAAGGAACTGTGCTGCCATTAGATGAATTCTGGTGTCCATGGACGGTAAATCAGCTTCCATGAGGAGGTTGATGTATGAGTGTTTACCAGCACACTCGAATGCTACTTCTGGTTGGTGACATGAAGTCGCACCAGAGGTAGTTACCCGCCAGCCGCCATTCGAGATAGGTGTCCGTAGCTCCTGTTATTTCTTTAAATAAACTTATACCCGCATACCTGCGTTTGCTCTCATCACCTCCAGCTCCTACATGGCGCAGTGAGTAGGATGAGTACCGAGGATATTTCGGAGGTGCCCGTTAGCAACAGGGCGTGGTATTTGTGCAAGCAACCAGTGAAACAAAAGATGGGAGAGCTGACCATGTGCAGTCACCGGCCAGATCACTGGTGCCTCCTATAGCATTCCCTGGGCAGTTCTCACCCAGTCCTGACTTCACTCCGACCCCAGCAAGGACGGCTTGGCCAGTAGCTCAGAATCAACGGCCACCGCTCCCACCGTCAGGGCCAGGAGGAGCAACTGTTGGCATGTCGCCGTCAGCCTTTGAATCGTGGGCCGTTAGTGTGGAGGACTACGGCAACATTTGCGGATGGATGCCGCCATTGGCCGCCTCCTACGTAAGACTCCTGTGCAGCGGCGAGGTACAACAGCGTATTGACGCTCGTGTGAACAGGCAGGAATTCCGGCTACTATCAACCACAGCAGCAGTCGACACAGTAAGAAGTGTAGTGATCGGGCCTCGGTGTGTGGTCGGTGCATGGTCCGATTTTTTCACATACTCGCAAGCTCCTAGTGACACCATATGTGCATACGTATCGAAATGTGGAGCCATGGCAGGTGAGTGTAAATTCCAGTGCCCTAAGTGTTGATGCTCCTTAGATGAGTACATGTTTGGTAAAAAAGTGGCAATGGGTCTAAGCGACCGTAGCATGAAGGCAGAAGTGCTAAGGTGCATCCCCCGCCTTGAATCAGTGAATGACATAATTCGTACGTGTGAGGTAATAGAGTCTGCTGAAAAAGCAGCAGGTCGCAGTGCCGTAGGTAATGTGGCAAGTGTGTTGGCTACGCAGGTCCCGGTCATGAAGTCACCATCCCCCTCCCCGGACCCCACACATATTGAAGTAGCAGCGTCAGGTGCATCATGTCGACCTAACGACCAGCAATCTTCACGTTACACTGGAGCTAGACGTGGTCGTAAACGCTGCAGGGGATGCGGGGACAGTGACTGTCGAGGAGACCGCCAATGTCGTGCCTTTGGGGTTGTTTGCCGCTCGTGTGGACTTAAGGGGCACTTCTGGCGCCAGTGCCGAACCCTCACCCCAAAAAGCAGTGCTGTTACAGTAGGGAGTGTGGACACATTGGCATCCTTGTCTGTTATAGTTGTCTGTGGTAACCTTCGCGCCAGGTGCTCGACCATGGCTGTGGCAGACACTGGCGCCCAGGTGTCCATGGCAGGGCGCACATTATTGAACAATCTTGGCATCCTGCAGCACCAACTACAACCAGCACCTGTAGCAGTCAATCATGTTGCTGGGGGTGGCGTGCGTCTCCTTGGAAGCTTGATCTGCCAGCTTGTGGGTCCTGTTACTACGAATGAACGCATTTTCTTTGCAAACGGGGTCGAGCGTCTCTACCTGTCTCTCGGAGCATGTAAGTCGTTATGTCTAGTACCGCCTGAGTTCCCATGCCACTCAGTATCCATCTGTTCGGTAGCACCCATAGACATCCCACAGGTCCCAACACGTCCAGAGGAGCCACCTTACGAGCTGGTAGAAGAGAATGTGGACCGTCTAGAGAAATGGTTCCTAGAACACTTTGGGCGCACGGTATTTGCTGTGGGACGTGCACCCCTCCCAGAAATGCAAGGTCCGCCACATCACATCCACCTGCGTTCAGATGCACGCCCACATGCAGTCCATGTCCCAGCTACAGTGCCACACCACTTCTACGATGAAGTGCGACAACAGTTAGATGATATCAAAAAGGGAATCATTGAAGCAGTACCTGCTGGTGAACCAACTGAATGGTGTTCACGAATGGTGGTTGTACCCAAGAAGGACGGAAGACCCCGTAGGACAGTCGATTTCCAGCGGCTCAATCGGGCGAGCATGAGAGAAACACACCACACAAGGCCCCCCTTTGACCTCATCACTAGTGTGCCAAAGCATACCTTCAAGACTGTAGCTGACGCATACTCTGGGTACCATCAAATACCACTTGACAAGGAGAGCCGCAAATTAACAACATTCATCACCCCATGGGGTCGATTCAGATACTGTAGATCTCCTATGGGACACTGTGCTGCACAGGATGCATTTACTAAACGCCTCGGTGACATAATCAGCACTGTGCCCAGAAAGATGAAGTGTGTTGATGATATGCTGTTGTACGACGGGAGTATTGCTAAGGCATTCTGGCACACATATGACTTCCTGCTAAAGTGCATGGAGAATGGTGTAACCCTGAGACCAGACAAATTTCACTTCTGCAAAAGAAGCGTTACATTCGCTGGGTACGTTCTTGATTGGGAAGAATACCAACCCAACAAGGACCTCGTCAGGAGCATTATGGAGTTCACAATGCCTATCCGGCCCACTTTAACCGATGTCCGTGCATGGTTTGGTTTAGTCAACCAAGTGGCACCATTCCTGGCAGTGGCCCCCATCATGGAGCCCTTGAGAGAGCTCCTAAAGAAGCCAGTAGCGAAGTCGGTGTACTGGGACGAACAGCTGCAAGCCATATTTTCATCGGCAAAGGATACCATTGGACAGCTGGCTGCTGCAGGGTTACGCTACTATGACGTCTCACGTTCAACGGCCGCATTCACTGACTACAGTTGCCAGGGTATTGGATTTCTTGTCATGCAACAGTACTGCCAGTGTATATCTCAGGAGTCACCGCTGTGCTGCACAGGCGGGTGGAAACTAGTGTTGTGTGGTAGCAGGCACCTAACGGCTGCAGAAAAAAACTACAGTACCCTCGAAGGGGAAGCCCTTGATATCGCATGGTGCCTCAAGAAGGCGCACCTCTTTCTACTGGGCTGTAGGAACCTCACATTCATCACCGACCACAAAGCTCTCACCAGAATTTTTGGTGATGAGGAACTAAAGGACATCAACAACCCTCGTATTTTGAACCTTAAAGAGAGGACGCTCATGTACTCCCGTATCAAATACCTGAAAGGCAAGACGAACTGTGCAGCAGATGCATTGTCTCGGTACCCAATGCTGTTGGGCCACCCACAGGAGTCCGATGAAGCCGATGATGAACTGGTGTGTGCAACCATAGTAGCAGCTGTATCAGAAGCAGTTGAAGGTGATGGAGGGCGTGTTGTGGACATCCAACAGGTCGAAGAGGAAGCAGCCAAGGATGAAGAATACCGGTTGCTACATGAATGTGTGTCCAACGAGGGCTGGACTGACCGGAAGGACATAGAGCCGCTTGCTCTACGGCCATATTTCAGGATGCGTCGTCACTTTTCATGTCAAGGAAATCTTATCTTGTACACCAATGATTAGAAACAACCACGTCTGGTTATCCCCATGGCCCTCAGATGTACTGTGCTCACTAATCTCCTCACAGGTCATCAGGGTAGAGACTCTATGCTCCGCAGAGCACGCCAGTCAGTCTACTGGCCTGGCATTGATGCTGAAGTGGAACAGAAGCGGCGCCAGTGCCAGGTATGTGAGACATGTGCCCCTTCCAACCCAGCAGAAACGCTCATGCCAACACCATCCCCCCAGTACCCATTTCAGCAGGTCGTAGCAGACCTGTTCCAGCTCAACGGCCAGAACTACATTGCCTACGCCGATAGATTGACAGGTTGGTTGGAAGTGGAACATCTACCAGGGGACACCACAAGTGCATGTCTCATAGTTGTCTTCAGGAGGTGGTTCAGGCGATTTGGAATTCCAGAGGAGCTGTCATGTGATGGGGGTACAAATCTTATCAGCCAAGAATCAAGGAGTTTTTTCGATGCGTGGTGTGTGCGGCTAAGAATTTCGTCGGCTCACTATCCCCAGTCCAACGGACGTGCAGAAGTGGCTGTCAAATCCATTAAGAGGATATTACGAGGCAACACTATGATGAATGGATCTCTAGACACTGATGCCGCCGCTAAAGCCCTCATGCAATACCTCAACACCCCTCTACAGAACTCTGATGCTTCTCCAGCCCAGCTGCTGACTGGGCGTCAGTTAAGAGATGCCATCCCAGTAGACAGCTCGAATTATAGGGTCAGCGAGCAGTGGTCTCGGTTAATGAGGAGCCATGAACGAGCCTTGCAACAATTGGGAAAAAATGCCTCATTAAGACACGTGTCAGCCCATGTCCCCACGCCCATTGAACCAGGAAAACGCGCCCGTATCCAGAACCCCAGCAGCGGGCGTTGGGACCGGTTGGGCACCATTGTAGAGCTGACAGCACCCCGACAGTATTTGGTAAGGCTTGATGGCAGTGGAAGAGCCACAATAAGAAACAGACGGCACCTCCGTCCTCTCATGAGTGAAACCCAGACCCAATCACAAGACGGAAGAAGCAGTAATCCAGTACCCCCTTCCACCGCTGCAAGACCGAGACGCGTCAGACGTGCCCCGCAACATTTGAATGATTATATAATTTATAATGTCACGGAATGAGGAACTACTCAGGAATCTTTTTCTTTCTTTTGTATGTGTAAAACACATGGATATTTTGTTCAATTTTATATTGCCTCTGTTTACTCTCACCACCGTATATGTTCATTACACAAGCTTAAATGACTGTTATTAAATCCTTTTGTACTCTTATATTTTGTACGGTAAAACACGAGCATTTTGTTCAATTTTATATTGCCTCTGTTTACTCTTACCGCCGTATATGTTCATTACATAAGCTTAAATGACTGCCTGTGTAATTAAGGGGGAAGTGTATGAGTGTTTACCAGCACACTCGAATGCTACCTCTGGTTGGTGACATGAAGTCACAACAGAGGTAGTTACCCGCCAGCCGCCATTCGAGATAGGTGTCCGTAGCTCCTGTTATTTCTCTAAATAAACTTATACACGCATACCTGCGTTTGCTCTCATCACCTCCAGCTCCTACAGTTGATGACCTTTGTCCACTTAGGTGCACCTAGAATTATCCTGGCTGCTTCGTTTTGTATTGTTTCCAGTTTTTCTTTTAATGTTGTACTGGAAGGGAAGCAATGAGGGCGACAGATGCATAGTCAATAATAGGACAGACAGCATGTACACAGAATGATCTTAGTACTTTGTGTCCTGCTACTATGTGTCTCCCTGTCATGACTTCCATGACTGACAGTCTTTCTTTGGTTCTGTCAAGCAGGTATTGGATCTCCTTTTTGAAAGTGAGTGTGTCCTATCCATACACCAAGGTATAGTTAGTCCTTCACCCATTCCAGATCCAAACCCTGTATAGTGAGTTTTTTGTTTCTGACATTAGTTGTCAGAGCCATTGCTTGGATTTTGCTGCTGATATTTTTAGACCCGTCCTACAACACTCTTCAGACACCAGGTTCAGACAAAGCTGAGCTCTAGTTAGGCAGTGATTGCCAGAGGCTATGATTGCCAAGTCATCTGCATAAGAGATGATCTTGCATCCCTCTGGCAGGTGAATGTCGAGTATGTTGGACATGAGGGTATTAAGCAGGGCTGGACTAAGAACCCCTCCCTGAGGAGTTCCATTTTCAAGTGGCATGTGCTGTGAGAGGTGGCCTTGAAATCTGACATTTGCTGACCTATTTTTAAAATAGTCAGCTATCCAGGCCAAGAGTCTGCCTTTGACTCCTTTGTGGATTAGGGTCTCTTGAATGGCAAGCCAGTTCAAAAACCTTCAGGTCAAGGAAGACAACCACGGCGGGCGAGGTGCAGATTGTACTTTAAGAGTGTGGAAATGCTATGAGCAGTGCTCTTACCTCTTGTGAACCCGTGCAGGTGTTCATGAGGGGGACCCGTTTTCCATCCGAGCCTGTTGAGTACCATCTTCTCAGCTGTTTTACCCAGGCAGCAGAGAAGAGAGATGGGACGGTACTTGCCAGGCTCCTTTGGTTTTGGGATGGGAACTATTGTGGCTTGTTTCCAGCTCTGGGGCACCGTGGCTGTTTGCCAGGATTTGTTGATAACCTGCAAGAATGCAAGTTCTGCAAGGCCTAAATGCGAAATGATGGGGTGGGAGATCCTATCAGATCCCAATGCTGACCCAGAACTGGATTTGTATGATTTTCTTAGTTCCCTAAGAGAGAACAAGGGATCCGTTTCATCAGCTTCGAGTGCCTTGTCTCTTATGAGAGCGTCTTTCTTTGTTGTTTTTCTCTCATTATTGGAGGCAGATTGTTGGTGCTTGTTCTGGCTGAGAACTCAAGCACAAATCTGTTAGCCTCTGATTGTGGGTCATGATGAGTGCATTTCGGGGCTTGGCGGCTTGTCGCTTGCCTGACCCGTTTCCACAACTCTGTAAGGCTGGTCTGGTGCCCAAAAGTTTGGCACCATTAACCATTTTTCCTGCCTTACTCTGTTGGCAGTTTCCTTGGCATCCACGACAGCTTCCCTCAACAGGGCCAGATTGTCGGGAGATCTTTGCCGTCGGAAGTTTTTTCTGCACATATTAACCCTGTGGTTGACCTCTTTGATCTCGTCAATATAGTACCAAGCGTCTTTGTGAGTTCTAGGCCATGGGCGAGTTTTGGGGATGGTTTGTGAGGCTGCCTGGTTTATGGCCTGGATTAGCCTTGCCTCTAGCACATCCACATTTTCATTATTGTTGTTGGGTTCATTGTCTTTCAGACATCGAGCCAAGCCTTCCTGGAAGGCAAACCAGTAGGCCTTGTCTGTTTAGGAATGTGATGTGGTCTTTGGGCTGGACCTGCATCCATTAGTGTGGTGACTATGCCGTAGTGGTCACTAGTAACCGTATCATCGACACACCACCGAATTCTCTCCACCATTGTTGCAGTGGCAAAGGTGAGGTCTAGGACCCCTCCCTTCACATGCGTTGGTTCTTTGGTGTTGAGAAGAGCGATCTCAGGGAACGTCTCAAGCACTTCTGCTATGTGAATGCCTGCCGCGTTCGGCCTTTTGCGGAGATTCAGCATAGCTATGTGTGCATTGGTCTCCCCCTATGATCACTCGGTCTTGTGCTGCAGTAGCACAGACCTGGTTCAGATCTAAGCTCTCATACAGTGGTTTGCTATATTATATATTTTTATAGGGCCCCCAGGTAGCTGAATCTCAACAGCAAGAGATTCAACACCATCTCCACAGTGCAGCGGGTTGGCTATTAAGGAGCACGGGATAGCTTCTTTTACCAGGGTCATCAGGCCTCTAGCTTAAGGCTCTACTGAGGGGTGTAGAGCCTAGGTTGGAAGTGCCACCTCGGGTCAAGGGACGAGACTTTGGCTGCACAGACTTGGCCTGCAGTGGAGGCTTCTGCTGCACAGTTTCAGCCTGTCCTGACAGACTAGCTGGGGTTTCACGTAATGCTTCTCCCGAAGCTAGCCTGCCATCCAAGGATTTAGGGAGGGGAGCGCTGCTCGTTTTCGGTTTGGAGGCTTCTAGCTTCCTTCCCTTCAGAGCAGCCACAGTTTGGATCATAGCCGTCATTGCGACCTGCACTGCTTTCTCCGCCTCCTCACTGGTCCTCCCCAAGGCTGTTGCTACTGCAGAAACTACAGCACTCAACAGGAGAGTCATATCTTTCTCGTCAAAGAATAGATTATCCTCTACTGGGGGGACCATTGCTGTGGTCTTTGAACCTTTTTCCCTTTGGTTCTTTTTTGTTTTCTAGCCACTAGCAAGCTCGGGGAATTCCTCTCTGTTAGAGGTATCCAGTTTTTGCTGTGGGGGCGACTCCTTCCTCTTAGGAGGTCGGGGAGTCTTTTCTCTTTTGTTTTGACCCCAGACGTAGGTGCCTGGGGGCGCAGGGACAAAGTCAGGACGCTTTTTGGCTAGCTCCTGCTTTTTAATAACTGCCTGTTTCCTGACAGAGCAAGCCAGGCTCCAGGCATGATGCTTCTTGGCACAGTTTGGACACTTGGCTGTTGTGTCCTTCTGGCCATCTTTGTGTGCCTTGATACACACTTCTGTTTCGTGTGCCTCGCTGCATACACCACATTTGGCTTTGACCTTGCAGTTGGCCTGGCGATGCCCAAATTTCTGGCACGTGAAGCACCTCAAGGGCTCTGGCACATATGTCCTGAGCTTGTATGAGCCCCAGTTACCCAGATCAAGGGTGGTGATTGGGGCTCCCTTGAGGATAACCAGGACTTGCCTGGTTGGAAACTTCCCGTTGGTCATGCGGGAAGCCTCCACCACTTGTGGGAGAGACGTGATCACCACATCGGACCCTAGTGGGAAACCAAGTAGCACCATCTTGGTCTTTTTCTCTTGGGAGGTCAGTGGTGAAATACACACTTTCCTCCCGTCTTTTAGCACCTTGGTTTCCTGCAGGAAGTTCATGGTGGCTTTGTCTTTGGGGGAAATGATCATGCCCTCATCTCTACAGATTCGGATTGAGAGTGACGTTTCTTTCCTTCTCCAATGCCCTAACCAGTTGGTATGCATTGTCGAAGTCTTCAGTTTTTTTGGTACCTTTAACCGCGTTAGTCGATTTGGGATGTGCTCTGCCTCTTCTTCAGAGTCAGTTTCCACCCTTCGTCACTTCACGCCTCCCTTTTGCAGGGGTTTAAGGCCTTTAGAAGTGGGGGCAGCTGGTTTGGCTGGTTCAGTTAGAGCCCCTTCTTGACTGAGGGAGTTCTGAGGAGGTTTTACTCAGTCTGGTGTACATGGACAGACTTTATGGTTGGTGTTTCTGTCTTGTCCTTGCTCGGTTCAGTGGGCCGGACACGTTCGGCCTGCTTTTGGTTTTTCTTTCGCCCCCCTGCAACCTTGAAAGGCTCCAGGGTGACAGCCATGTTTTGATTCATTTTGTGGTCATGGAGAGAGTATAAAACAGATTGGTCCCCTTTCGGGGACTATCCTTATACCTGCTCTCAAGGTGAGGTCTTAAGAAGGGCCTCAAAAAAAGCTCTGTTCCCACCACTCGACCCTTCAGCA
>NC_091562.1:33768853-33774555 GCF_042767895.1 Penaeus vannamei
TAGGTTTTCTGTGTATGTGCAATGGCCACGAGAGAGAGTGTGTTCAGGAATCGTACAATCTTCTGAATGAGTTTGCAAATGAGCTTTATGGAAAGGAGGAGTTTCAAGGTAAAGATTATTTTTCTTTCTTTTCCCTTAATCTTTTCCCCTTTTTTTGCCATTGATATAAGTAGGCCTATGCATGACTTTTTTTTTTGCTGTTTTTCAACACTCATAAGTTATTATTATTATTGTTTTGAGGGGCATGCATGACTTTATTTATTTTAGATATATTTTTTTTGTAATACCATGAAGTGAGATTGTTAGACTTCAACTCATTTGATATTGTATTGGATGTACTGAATGATACACCCTTTTTAAAAATGAAAATGAATAAATTAGGGTAAAACTTAATAAAATGTTATCAAGTATTATACATTTTTATACCGAATGAGAAAAAGAAAGATTCCAGGTACAGTTGTGAACATTTCCAACTTAGTGTATCAGTTGGTAGTATCCAGTATTTTATGAATGGAATGCTCTTGTTTGTATGGAAGTCTGTGATTGGGGCCTGGTATTTCACAAATATATTCACTGGCAACTAATATCAGCCATTAGAATTATATTAAAAAGTATGGAAACATTACAAAGTTTTGCTGAATGCCAATATTATTGCCTGAAATATGTAGTTTTCCTTAAAGAAAAACAATTGGAAATGGTATAACAGGAAACTTTAGCACAATCACAATAATCAAACATCGATGACAACATTTAATCTCAAATTATTTTTAAACAAAAAATGTGCATGTAAAAATGTATGTAAGAGTTTTCGTTAAATTTACAAATGTAAAACACATTATTTTAAGGTGAAATACGTATCACTTGTTTATATTATTTGTGAATATAAATAGTAAGGTTTTTATGCCTGATTTGTTTTTTTGTGCAGCTTCTGTGTGGAATTTACGAATGGCAAATTACCCAATTGATTCATGGGTTGTCTATGCACACTCAAGTCACATGGAGTGATTCCTCAAATATCAAGATTTGCCGAGAACATTAGTTCAGAAATTTCTGATAAGTTGTCAGAAATAGCGTTAAGGAGGTCTATTTATTAAGCACATTTGAAGTCTATGTTTGTTTCAAACGGTAACACTTAAAAACATTAAATGTCATTCTCATGTATCCATTACACACACAGACACAGACAGACACACACACAGACACACTCTGTCTGTCTGTCTGTCTGTCTGTCTGTCTGTCTGTCTGTCTCTCTCTCTCAATCAAACTTTGAGGGCGGAGTCAGGCTCTATTTTCACTGATTTAATTAGTATATAAATCTCTATCCACAAATTTCAGCCTGTCTGTCTGTCTGTCTGTCTGTCTGTCTGTCTGTCTGTCTGTCTCTCTCTCTCAATCAAACTTTGAGGGCGGAGTCAGGCTCTATTTTCACTGATTTAATTAGTATATAAATCTATCCACAAATTTCAGCACAAAACACACCAAAAGAAGCAATGAGTGACAATAAAGACAACAAGGAAGAGGAGAAAGAAAAGAGCGAAGAAACAAAGAAAAAAGAGGATAGTGAAAGTGAGGAAGATGACCTTGATATTGATGCTGCTATTAAGGTAATGCATTTAAAAGATTATTATTTAGAGATGTGCTGTTCATGTGTTCAGTCTCTTGTATATTTCTTGTACTTTCATGATGTATCTGTTCTGTCTCCTCCCTTCTCTTTTGATCCATTTTTTTTTCCTTGGTATCATCAGTGACCTGGTTGGTGTTGTCTTTGTCTTCTTCCTCTTCTTCTTCTTCCTGTTGTCATTTTCATCTTCACTATTATCTGTTTTTATCTTTATCTATCATCATCATCATCATCATCATCTCATTGTAATCGTCATTGTAATTGTCATTATGGTCATTGTCATCATGGTCATCATCATCACCACATCATGATCATTACATTGTCATCGTCATCATCACATTGTCGTCGTTGTCGTTGTCGTCGTCGTCGTCTTCGTCTTCGTCTTCGTCTTCGTCTTCGTCTTCGTCTTCGTCTTCGTCGTCGTCGTCGTCGTCCTCCTCCTCCTCCTCCTCCTCAATCATCATCACCAATCATCATCATCATCATCTGCTCCAGCTCTTCCTCTTTTTTTTCTTTTCCTTCTTTCCTTCATCTTGTTTTTTATATCTTCAAAGCAATAGCTATAGATGGCAGAATACATGCCACATCCACTGTAATTTTAGTTTATTCATTGCATTTGCACATAATTGGCTCTGCAATTGCTTAGTCGCCAAGGAGTAAATTATAAATTCTGCATCTCATCTGTTTATAATTTTCCTTAATTAAAAAAAGGGTCTGTTTTGTTATTTTATTATTTTTAATGTTATTAGTATTTAATAACATCATATTGATATTAATAGCATTAGAAAAAAATATTTCGTGCAAATTCTAGGAATGGGAAAATCAAGTGCAGTCACTTGGTCCTACTTTTTGACTCCTTGGAGTCTGAACACTTATGGAGGCATCTGCATTTTAAAAAATTCACAAAAAACTACAGCTGACAGGACATAATCCAATGGGTGCATTAACAAAATCTATTACTGGCAACTATTTCTTTGATTCTACCTGATAGGCTGATGTCTCAGAGCTACAGAAAGATGGAGATAAGAAAGAGAGACGCAGAAGAAGGTTCCAGCAGGTTGAGTGTGCAGCCAAAAACTGCATATTTATTAGTACAACCCTTGAAAATCCACTTGAACTCTCCATGAAGATCATGGACAGCATCCTTGAAACTCAAAAGCAGCGTACCAAGAAGCTTCTCAGGATGATTCCAGTGCAGAAGACGTGCAAGGCATTCCAGAAGGACATAGAGGGTGCTCTTGAGACCCTGGCCAAGTCCTACTTTGAGAAGGAAAGCAAGACATACTGCATAGTTTCCAAGATTAGGAACAACAGCTTGATCAAGCGCGAAGACCTGACCCAGTCTCTCATTAGTGTACTTCAGGGGGCCAACTCAGAAAATGCCCCAGACTTGAAAACACCTGATGTTGTGGTAAATGTAGATGTGATTAAAAATGTGTGTTGCCTTAGTATTTTGCCAGGGTATTTTACTCCTTATTGTAAGTATAATTTAGTAGGAATAGCTAATAAAAACAAGGAACAGGAAAAAGAACAAGGGGAAAATGGTACAGATAAAGTGAAAGAACCAGAGCCAAAGGTTGAGGATGTAGCAGAAAGTGAAGAGGTTGTTAATGATGAAACAAGTAAAAGCAATAATCAGGAAAATAATGAGAAAGATACCAAACCTGAAGATGATGAGATGAAAGAAGCTTGAAAATGCAATGGAAGAGAAACCAAAGCTAAACAAATGATTTTTCAGACTAAACATTTTTTAGATGTGTAATATCTTTCTTATGCTAGTAAAAATTATTAAAATTATCTCAAAGGTTTATAGCCAATTTCCAGACATAAATGTAATTTGAAAAAACAAAGGATTATAAGTAGTCAACATTGTAAATCATGTACGGTAGGCAGCCTTATTGAACTACAGGCTATCTGTTGTTTTAGAAATAAAGATAAGAAATTATATGAAGGACATAATCCACAAAGCATATTTGTAGGCATTTTAAAGTAGGACCACACAACAGTTGGTATACAATTATTTGCTAATTAATAACTTCAGCATGTTTTTACCAATCATTTCATAGTACATTATATAAGGGAATTAATGCTAAATGAGGGAGAAAAAATTAAGGTTGCATTTTTTTGCCTGGTTAATGAAACTAAATACATCTTGGGGAATGATCATGTACAGTATTTCTACAATGAATTTTTTATATTAATTTCATTATATTCATATATGTTAAAAGTAATATCTTTACCATTTTTAATTTTTTTTCCATAACATTTTATTGCCTGTATTTGATAAAAATACCTGATGCCTTAATGGTGCAGTAAATGAGAAATTTAATATAAGATCTGTACTTTTGCGATATTGGCATTACTCACAAAAACTTTATATATCATATAAATTAATGAAATAAAAATAGATTAAAAGAGTATTTGTTTTGTCTTATTTGCCCATGTGGAACAGTACCAGATTTGAAGACTAGTTTATGTTTTAAATATATTAAGACAGATGGAATGAAGTTTTGTCTTGGATGTGGTGAAAGGCAATTTTATCTTTTGTGACTAAATGACTAAGAAAAGTAGCACATCTTTTTATTCTGGTCTTATCAGGGAAGATGACCACTTGCCACATTTTTTACCCAGGATTATTGGGTTAACACTGCAGAAACCAAACCAGTGTAAAGCAAATGACTGGTTATCCGTTTAAGCACGAGCTATGTTTGTTAGTAGAGTATGACTTCTCTTTTGACCTGCTGCCTCATAATTTTATGAACATTAAAAAAAATATTTATATATACCATTTTTAACCCAGTGCAGACTGGTAAAAATGTTTGGCAAGTGGACATAAGAACGGGATTGTTGACGTGCATCGGCAGTTTCCCCTGTTTGTGCCGGGCTCGATCGGTAGTTTCCGAGTGACATTTAGCACCTAAAAGCTTTTATTTTGCTATAATTTATAATATTCAAATTTTGAAGGTTTACCCTCATTATAGGTGCCATTGCCTAAAATCTTTACCATATAAATGAAGCCACTACTATCAGAGAAAAACAAACTCTGTCCGATGAGCCAGTGGCGCGGGAATGGGCATGTTTTGGTCCAAAACAGCCATGGCATGTACGTACATGCCACCTGTTGGCTACGGGTTAACATATAACAACATGATGAAGGTAGCTGATATTAGTGTGTTATTAAAGAGACACACCTTGCTCCCCCCCCTTCTTTTTCTCTGCCTCTCTCTCTCCTTCCTCTCATTTCCTACCCTCCCAGGGCTGTCATTTCATATTTCCTTACATAGGGCAGGTCATGTCTGGGTGACATTTTGAGGAAATATGAGACAGGCATTTGGGTATATAATCACATTTTCTAATAAGCCTTATCTAGATGTTCATTGTTCAAATGACCTGATTTTTCTCATAAACATGATAGGCCACTTTCTAACATACAAATAAAACATTTCTAACATGAAATCAAAATAATCTCTCTCCTTGTATTTCTTATCAGGTTAATATAAAAAAGAAACCTCCAAAAATGTATGGAACTCTGCTTTCTTACTTACCTTATGCAAATAATGATTTAAAAAACAACTTTTAAAACATTTTGGTTTATTACGAAATCACATTTTGGTCAATATTGTATTCTTAAATGTTAAACTGTATTTCTGATGGAGTTACAGGTACTGCTTTGCCATCGAGCGTAGAAATCTGTGCTTCCGGACCTTGGCAGCTTCTCTCTGAATTTCATCATTATTATTTGAGTTGACTTCCAGAAGACTCATCATTTTCATCTAGGGAGAGAGGAAAAAGATTTCAGTTAATACCACATATGGGTACAACTGTATTTCTCTATCAGGTATATGAACTTTATCTCTACATGACTTTGTCCTGTCATATCCTCTTGACAAAGATCATCAAAATTCAGTCTTTATTTTCAGAGGATACCACATTAAAAAAATAATTTTCCTTAGGAAGAATAATATATCAGCAAAGGGACAAAAGAGAGAGAGAGAGAGGGACAAAAGAGAGAGAGAGAGAGAGAGAGAGGGACAAAAGAAAGAGAGAGAGAGAGAGAGAGAGGGACAAAAGAGAGAGAGAG
>NC_091562.1:33782555-33785055 GCF_042767895.1 Penaeus vannamei
AGTGATGCCTACCTTACTCTATAGAAGATAAGTAATAACTACTTGTAAATGCATTATGGCCATCCCGGGGTGTTCAATGTTATTTCAGTTCTAAACTCAGTTTGAAAGACCAATCTTTGCTATGAATAGTAGATATTATCCCTTTAGATTGTTACTCTAAATGGTGTGGGCGATTATTTTTCTTTTTTAGTTAATCGTAACGTTTGTGCTACATGTGAATGACTTTTTGAAATTCTCTTTTCGTTTATCTTCTTCAGTTAATGTTAAACCAAGGCAAGGAGAGACTTTCTTCGTTGGTAATTTCACTCTCATTACCTGCAGCGTCCAGTCTGTTTTTCTTCCGCGAATAAATGTGCCCACCACGAGTCAGTCGTCTCATATTGCGGTAATTTGTTTACATTGATAGCAAGCTGGATGATGTTGCTGTTTCTGACGAATTCGGCAAGGCGAAGCTAAGCAATCCACTCCATAGCTTGCGCGCGTTTCTCGTCCAAAATGCGCCTTAGGAATTAACCTACGGGATGTGGACAGCATGACTCACGGTCAGACCGAGGTGCTCAAAAAAGAGGGAACGTCAGTGGGCAGCTTTTTTATTTAGGAGACAGGACAACAGGTGCCCAAAGAAGGAAACATATTGGGAAATAGCTAATACAAGGCCAAGGAATGACTAGAAGAAAGTTGGGAAAAGGCCTATGGCCTGCAGGATAATGATACAAGCTATATACATTTATGTATATATATATATATATATATATATATATATATATATATATATATATATATACATATATATATATATATATATATATATATATATATATATATATATATATATATATATATATATATATACATATATATACATATATATTTATAAATGTATATTTGCATATATATCTCTATACATAAATATATATATGTGAATATATACATATATATACATAAATATATGTGTATACAACAGTGGTTCTCAACCTGTGCGCCGCGAAATTTTAATGGATATCTAGGTATATCTTGAATTTGTGCCTTGCATCTCGTCACCTTAGTTTCACAATTATTTTTTCCAGTGTCCCTCCTAACATCGAAAGGATATGCAAATCCAGACAGGCGTAAGTGTCTCATTAATCACGTATTTTAATCTACAACTGGAATGGATGTATTTCATTCCCATGTGCTCATTAATTCATTTGTATATATGATAATAAAAACAACAACAACAATAATAATATTAGTAATAATAATAATAATAATAATAATAATAATAATAATAATAATAATAATGGTAATAATAATATTACGTATTATTATTATTATTACTGTATAGTTAGTGCGCCATCAAAGTCAAGGCTATATCATCAGTGCGCCACTAACCAATAAAGGTTGAGAACCTCTGGTATACATACACACACACACACACACAAATGTACATATATATTCATATGCGTATATTTATATATGTTTATATACATATATTTGTATGTGTGTGTGTGTGTGTGTGTGTGTGTGTGTGTGTGTGTGTGTGTGTGTGTGTGTGTGTGTGTGTGTGTGTGTGTGTGTGTGTGTGTGTGTGTGTGTGTGTGTGTGTGTGTGTGTGTGTGTGTGTGTGTGTAAGCGCGTATGTGTGTTGTACATACACGCGTGCATATATATATATATATATATATATATATATATATATATATATATATATATATATATATGTATATATACACATTTTATAACCTTACACAAGAACTAAATGCTATGGCAATGCTATTTTTACTAGTCGACTTTAATGGTTACAATTAATTATTTCATTAAGTTAGATTATTCTGTTGTAGAAGAATCATAGATATCTTAATTTAAGAGCGTAAATTAGTTATATTTCAATAAAAGCGACTTGAAAGTTTTTCCCCTAATTGTGACACAAAAGCAAAAAATACAATTTGGTGACAATGCATGATCTAATCTGTTCATTTTTTGTGTGTGAGGGATTCTTGATTCTAGTTTGAGACCAGGTAAAAGGCACTGCAGTAAAATCTCGTTTTTCTTATTCGTATGACAAGATTAAACACATTTATAACCATCAGACCACTAATAAAACCACTCTGAAAGTTTGGCCAAAGGTTTTAATTGAAACAGGAATACATTTAGTTGTGTGTTCTTTCTTTAATAATTCATTCACTCGCATTATACATTATAATTTTCACATGTTATTAACATATTTCTTGATCTTTCTTCGCAGTTCAAATACCAATCTCATCATTAATCACTTTCAGCATCTTCAACCAGCTATCTTTGTCAACCATAACTAACAGGCGATCGCACCTCCGCCTTCCTTTATGTCTGTTGTGCCAACCTGCTATATATATTCGGACCTTCAATATTTATCCTGGGACACTGAGGACTCTGAGGCAATATGGTAATAAGATCTCTGATGGAAGGATGATAGTTTTTTTTTTGTCGAATTTATTTGTTTTTCACGGTCAGGTTTAAGACCTGTCCAATATGGATATCTTCA
>NC_091562.1:33790055-33795055 GCF_042767895.1 Penaeus vannamei
ACAGTGAAACAAGTATACCAGAAGCCTAATATTTTTGCAGAAAAGCAATCGTAAAAAGAATATTTAAGTGGAGCTTTCACTAAAAGAAAGGCTGAAGAGTTCAAGTGTTCATTATGTAGCGAAGGTTTCAGATGTCCAAGAGGATAGTCCTTCAGTCAAATTTCTGACCTCAGACGTAATAACAAGTCGACTAGCAAGGGCACCTTTGCATTCCCAGCAACTAAGAGGCTTGTTGGTTTAATCACATTCCTTCATTCACTCACTAAATTTAATATTCGTTGATTTCATTAATTTGCTTGTAATTTGCATTGTGTTGTTTAGAGCCAGAAAGAGTTCAGTAGGTATTTCTGACGAAAATATATTCGAAACCGGTCAAATACATCTATATGGTGAAGATATTCATTCTCAATTATACCTTTTCTACATTTGATAACATGAATACGGTTCATGTCTGTTTATACTGATATGAAAGGGAAATGCATGGAGAATATTGCATCCATTTTGGGGAAAATGCAAAAGCTATGTGTATTTATTACCATGTGCATAATCCATGAGTTCTCGATTGCGTTGTAGCTAAAAGTTGTTCCGGGAATTTAAGTCATCAAACCGAAATGTCAGGCAAGTTTCGAAAAAATGTTATACAGGTTTAAATAGAGTGATATTACTCATCAAGAGCCAAAAATACTTGTTCATTTGTTCAATTCTAGTTAACATAAACACTTGTTCATTGGCTAGTTCCTTGTTCAATTTCCATTCGTATATCAATCACAACATTTAAAGCTGTGTTTGACGTGAATAAAATAATTTAATTCCCAGCTTCTCTAATATTTCAATTAAGCAATCAAAGTTGATTGGTTAAATGAAATACTTGCTTCCCAAAGAAAAACAGAACCGCTCCACAGATCTGGTTTCTGACAATTAAACTTATTTTCACCAAACAGTTATTCTGCCCCCAAAAGATATCATTGCTCATTAATAAGCAAGGGTGATTCACTCTTATCACCATTATCACCAAAGGAACTCGTATGTGAATCACCAGTCGTCACAACGTAAAAAGTATTATATCTATATATGTTTGCGGAATCGTTAATTGAAAAAATACTGTAAAACGAAACTGGAATAAAAGATAACATAATAAAGATGTAGGGAATATGTATGATGAAAATAACAAAATGATAATGAAATAGCAATAAAAAAAATAAAGGTATGTAAAAACAAACGAAATTAAATAAACCGATGAAATGAGAATGGAAAATAAGAATATTAATAAAGATGATTATAAAACAAACGATGAAATAATAATAATAGGGATGTGATAATGATGGTAAAGATGATTATAATGATAATAAGATTCATAATAAAAACAATAGGTAGTAATAATGATAATTATTATGATTATAATCATGATCATGATATAATGATAACAATAGTAATGGTAATATTAATGATAATGATAATCATAATGTTAAAGACAATAAGGATAATACTGATAATAATAATAACAATAATAAAAATGATAATCATAACAAGAACACTAATAATAGTAACAACAACAATGATAACCGTAAATAGTAATAATAGGAAATGATTATAATGATAGAGGTAATGGCCATGAGGGCAGTAATGGTAACGATGATAATTGTGATAAAGATTGCAGAAATAACCATAAAAGTAAAACTAAAACTAAAAGGAAAAGGGAACAACGACGAAGTAGGCAACAGTACTGATATTGACGTTAATCATAATATTGGTATCAATAATAATAGTAATAAGTACGTCTGAATATTCATGATTATTGATATATTTATGAAAATGTAGTGTTGATTTGTATGATACCCTAGGTTGTTCCAATAACATACACTTACTATTTGTTATAGTTTTCTCATTGTTGTTACATTGTTGTCTCCAACAGCATCATAATTATCATATTTACTTTTGTTATAATATCTTCGTCTTTATTATTCGTATTATCATTTCAGTAGCATCGATATCGCTTTTTTATTATTTTCACTTACATCATACTTACCAAATCTGTTATTAACACCATTATTAGCATCAATATCCCATTACCATTTATTAACCTAGTTATATCACATTATTGTTGCATTTATTACACCTTAACCATTCTTAACCTAGTTGTATCACGTCATTGTTACATTTATCATAACTGCCGAAGAGTTATTTACAACCGTTGCCAGGTAAGAACAAGAAATAAAAGCAAGAAAGTGGCTGGGGACGAGAGTAACATATCGCTCGAAACGGTCTTTACAAAAGGTACCGACGGATTCTGTATTAGCTGAATTTATCATTTATTATCGTTTTTTTTCTTATAGTTGTTATCACTGTACTTAGTGTTATTCATTTTTTTCAGGTTATTAATTCTCTTACATTTGAGAGGAGAAAGATATGATACACATTAACAGTAACAGTAATTATAATGATTGATAATAGTGATAATAGGAATAATGATAATAATCATGATAATCTTGATAATAACACAACCGATGAAAATAATGATAATAATGATAATAATAAATGGGTGATGTTAATAATGATATCATTACCGTTATAATGATAATAATGACTGATAGTAATGAAAAAAATATAGTAGTTACTGCAAAAATGATAAAAATGGTAATACTAATAACAGGAATGATAATAATAACAATAACAATAGTAATATTAAACTGCGTATACTGAAAAGCCTTTTCTCGCTTAAATTTTTATCTTAAGCTTTTATTCATCTAGTTTTTCTTGTTTTTCGTAACTTTTTGTATTTTCTTAATGCACGTTTTGCGTTTCTGATAACTGGTGTAAATCATAAAACTTCATCATTATGATCAGCGCTGATATTACCTTTTACAGCGTCATTTTCTCCTCCTTTTCTCAAATGCAATTAAAATATCGTCTATAATGATTATGTGATTTTATAATCGTGGAATTATATGTTTTATGTGATTAGATTAATGATCATTGTATGTAACTTTTTTCAGTAACATTACCCGCATATGAAATGAAATATGAATCGTATGTTTACATGCATATAGTGTTGAGGGTTTAAGACATTTATTGTAAACGAATTATGATTGTATATCAAGGACACACACACACACACACACACACACACACACACACACACACACACACACCCACACCCACACCCACACCCACACCCACACCCACACACACTCACACTCACACTCGCACCCACCCACCCACCCACCCACCCACACCCACCCACACACACACACACACACACACACACACACACACACATACACACACACACACACACACACACGCATCCCCCCCTCACACACACACTCACTCACTCACACACACACATACAGAATCCCGAGAAAAAAAAATCGTAAAGTGCTCCCCCCACCTATTGCTAGGCGCGGAGCATCGGCCTCAGCGCGGCGCCGGCAACCGAGTCGAATCTGGTTCGAACCTTAATCCGGTTTGAAGCCTTGATTTCGATACCGCCGGTGAACATGATTTTTTTTATCATTCATTAATGTTATCATTTTTTAATAGGGTTATCATTTCACTATATAGTGTTATCATTTTGTTATATAGTGTTACCATTTTGTTATAGTGTTATCATTTCGCTATGTAGTGTTATCATTTTGTTATAGTGTTATCATTTCTTTATATAGTGGTATCATTTCGTTATAGTGTTATAATTTCGTTATATAGTGTTATCATTTTGTTATACAGTTATCATTCCGTTATAGTGTTATCATTTCGTTATAGTGTTATCATTTCGTTATAGTGTTATCATTTCGTTATAGTGTTATAATTTCGTTATAGTGTTATCATTTCGTTATATAGTGTTATCATTTCGTTGTATAATCTTGTCATTTCGGTATACTGTGTTATCATTTCGTTATATAGTGTTATCATTTCATTATATAATCTTGTCATTTCGTTATACTGTGTTATCATTTCGTTATATAGTGTTATCATTTTATATAATCTTGTCATTTCGTTATACTGTTATCATTTCGTTATATAATGTTATCATTTTGTTATATAATCTTGTCATTCCCATATACTGTTATCATTTCGTTATATAGTGTTATTATATCGTAATATAATTTTGTCACTTCCTTATACTGTTATCATTTCGTTATATAGTGTTATAATTTCGTTATACAATCTTGTCATTTCGTTATACTGTTATCATTTCGATATGTGTAATCATTTCGCTATATAATCTTGTCATTTCGTTATACTGTGTTATCATTTCGTTATATAGTGTTATCATTTCGTTATATAATCTTGTCATTTCGTTATACTGTTATCATTTCGTTATATAGTGTTATCATTTCGTTATATAATCTTGTCATTTCGTTATACTGTGTTATCATGTCGTTATATAGTGTTATCATTTCGTTATATAATCTTGTCATTTCGTTATACTGTTATCATTTCGTTATATAGTGTTATAATTTCGTTATACAATCTTGTCATTTCGTTATACTGTTATCATTTCGTTATATAGTGTTATCATTTCGTTATATAATCTTGTCATTTCGTTATACTGTGTTATCATTTCGTTATACTGTTATCATTTCGTTATATAGTGTTATAATTTCGTTATATGATCTTGCCATTTCGTTATACTGTTATCATTTCGTTATATAGTGTTATTTCGTTATATAATCTTGTCATTTCGTTATACTGTGTTCTCATTTCGTTATATAGTGATGCATAGTGCTATCATTTCGGTTATATTTTTCTCGTGTATCTCGTTCTTGTTTTCATTTGTGCATTTGTGAAATACTGTAATTATTGTGACACTAATGCGAAAAAAGCCACACTTGACGTGCTCCGTTGTAAAATCACTTCCCATGCTACCACAAACAGAACAGCAAACAATTGTTTAATGTATCACTACAATGTTTTATTATGAAAAAACATCAGGATGTACAAGACTTTCTGACAAAGGAAAGCATTCTCTGTCACACTTTCTTGTCTGTCTCTCAGTTGCT
>NC_091562.1:33805055-33807555 GCF_042767895.1 Penaeus vannamei
GTATTTATTGATAAGATTAAAATCAACAATATCAAATAAAGATAAGAATTCGAAGAGAGAGGGGCAGAGGGTAAAGTGTGATATGGAAATAAGTTATAGATTAACAGTAAGGGGGCAAAAACCCTTTGCATAGTGAAAATTTATATATCAGGGGAGGGGGTAAGCAATTACTTTCCCACTGGGTATGTTTGTTTATTAGATAGTTTATGAATTTAATCTTTATCAATCAATTTACAGTTATAAGGACACCGATGACTATATATAGAAGTCGACTGAAGATTTAGTTACAAACTGTTTCACATCATTCGACGTTATCCGGGTTTCTAGTTATTTTTGTTTTTGTTTTATAGATATCTATGGCACACCTGTTCATTATCTTTCGAGTTCACATATATTTTTCGATTTTTTGTTATTCAAAAAAAGAAGAAAAAAAATCCTTTTTAATACCATCTGTAACTGTGTATCGTGTATCCTTTTCAACTACATAGAGCATTTTCATACATTGTATTAGTTTTAATATTATTAAGGTATTGGTAAGCGTGTTTCGTCAATGAGGAATCTTCGGTATCATATTTTCTCTTGCATTCTGTTCATTCAATTAATCGGATCTATCGTGTCGTGTTTCATCTTTTCCTAGCTTTCCCTTTAGAGTTTATCTAAAGAGAGAGAGAGAGAGAGATAGGGAGAGGGAGAGGGAGAGGGAGAGGGAGAGGGAGAAAGAGAGGGAGATGGAGAGGGAGGGAGGGAGGAGGGGGGGAGGGAGGGAGGGAGGGAGAGAGAGAGAGAGAGAGAGAGAGAGAGAGAGAGAGAGAGAGAGAGAGAGAGAGAGAGAGAGAGAGAGAGAGAGAGAGAGCAAGTAATATATTTGCATCAGAAAGGAAATTCAGATGAGAGCAAACAGTTCACAAAGATCTTTTTTTTTTACCATTGATATTCCACTCATGTAAAGGCCAGGCTTGTATATATTTAAGAGACAATGGGAGGAAAGTGAATGTAATGGAACTGTTAAAATATACCACGAAATGTAATGGTACTTTTTAGATATACCGGGCAATATGATGATACTTTTAAGATATAGTAGGAAAAACAATTATACCCTTAATTAAGATATATTGGGAAATGTTATGGTACTGCCAGGATATAATCGGGAAATACAGTGATACTTTTCAGATATATCAGGAAAGGAAAGGTGATGGTACTATTAAGAAATTATGGTACTTTTGAGGTACACCTGGCAATATGATGGTACTTTGAAAATATATAAAAAATATAATGGTTCGTTTGAGATATACCAGGAAATGTGATGGTACTTTTAAGATATACCAAAAAATATAACGATACACCAGGAAATGTGATGTTACATCTAAGATATACCGGGCAATATAATACTACCTTTAAGATATACCAGACATTCTGATGCTAATTTTAAGATATACTAATAAATGTATTGATAGTTTGAAGATACACCAGGAAATGCAATGATCCTGTTAAGATATACCAGGAAATATAATATTATTATGGAATAACAGGAACCGCAAAAGGAATTTGATTATCTCTATCATTTTGATTATCATGATTTTCTCTCTTTTTTTGCGACTAAGTGATGTCTCTCTCTTTTTGTCTATATATCTAACTATCCGTTTATTCTATGTGCATGTGTGTGTGATAATGTACTCGTTTTCCTGTCAATATTTCCACGAATCTTTGATGAATACCTCTTCATGATGATAATAATGATGATAAAAATGATGATGGTAATAATAATAGAAATGATGATGATAATAATAACAATAATAATAATAATAATATTAATGATAATAATAATAATTATTATAATAATAATGACTAAAAGTGACGATGATGATAGTAATAATAATAATAATAATAATAATAATAATAATAATAATAAAAATAATAATAATGACTAAAAGTGATGATAATAATACTAAAGATAATAATAATAGTAAAAATAATAATAGTAATGATAATGAAAATTAAGATGATCATGATAATAACAATAATAATAACAATGATATTAATAATAGTGATAATAATAATAACACAGATAACAAAGAGATCATAATAAACAATCAGTTAGTAATGATACTAACGAAGCAAACAAAAATTAATGATTTTATTCATCAGCGTCTTATTATTGATGCACCTACCACCAAATCATAGCTAATTAGTGTCTTATCACTGAGAAAAACATCATCCATTTCTAAATGACTAATGTAACAGTGAAAATAATCAGAGATTGTTAACAACCTACATCACAAAATAAAAACATTCAATATTTATCTGAATAAGAAATATGTATCTCTCATTCCCCTGAATAGAAAATAACAAAAGAAACCAAAGCAAATACGAATTAACATGGATCACTTGGGAGGCCCTGACGAAACATCAGGGGGCGCGGGAAGGTGAAAATTGCCTAACCTAACCACGCCACTGGTTATTACTGCATTTAACAATAACATATACTATTATTACTGTTATT
>NC_091562.1:33823101-33825601 GCF_042767895.1 Penaeus vannamei
GAGAAAAAGAAGAGAAGAGGAAAAAATAAGGGGAAGAGAGAAAGAAAATTAAGAAAAAAAGGAAGAAGGGAAAGGAAAATAGGAAGAAAGGAGACAAAGAAACAAGAAGAATTGAAGAAATACAAAGATGAAGAAAGGAAGAAGGAGGTAATGAAAAAAAAGAAAAAAATGATGGACAAAAAATGAAATTAAAATATGTAGATGCAATCTATATGAACGAAATGAAGCATCACATTAAAATAATGGAACAGAACACAAACAGACAAAAACTATTAAAATCTGTTGTTAATTCTTCAGAAGATTCGACAAAAATAGGAGGAAAAGACAATAAAATTTGTCGGCAAGCAGACTTTAAATCATTACTAAGATTATTATTATTTTTTTTAGAAAAATCTACTTCATGGAGAAAAAGAATAATAAAAGATTATAACTTTCGGAATTACAAATCATTACACTATGATTCAGTTCCCGAATCTATGACATTGGCAGTATAAGGAGTCTTACGACGGAAATCCGTTCCTACGATGGCGTCGTAACCCGAATTTTGACGTAAATCGGAGCACACCTAAATACAGTACATGTACGTACGTATATAAGCACCGAAGTCACTCACATAGGTTAATGCAGTAAGTATACAAGTATTAAAGTCATAATCTAAAACATAACAAGACACTTCTGTGACGTACATGAAAACATAACTAGGGCTAAAGGAACATTTTTAAGACAAACTAAATACTGTGCATGATTTCTAGCGTCGTATCCACTACACGTAGTAAGGTGAGACCACCGTAAACTGAGGACCCCCTGTACATAGTTACTTCAGCCAAGGTTATGTTTTTGGTGAGGTTGGTTAGTGTGTTTATTGGTCAGCAGGATAACAAAAAAATATGAACAGATTTTTTTTTTTATCAGAGGTGTGTCTTACCCCAACTCGGATGCCATTAAAATGAGGTAAGCTAGACCCAGGATTTTTTTAAAGGCTTCATTAGCATTGCAAGGGAAGAGCAACGCACTTTTTGGCGCCTGAGTTATTATCACCATCTATTTTTTAATGTAACCGTGTGAATATTTTTTATTCAATCAGTGACCCTACTGCCTTGACGGAGGTATGCGCTCGCTGAGTGCTTCTAGTTATAATTATTAAGGACAGGTATTTGCTGTATGCTCAGATTTAAAAAATGTACTAGAGCATTATTTCTTAACAGCGCGTGCGCGCGTGTGTATGTGCATCAATTGGCATTCCTATGTACGAAAGGATATAATTTCAGAACAAATGTTTCCTTTACTTGGAGAATACTTTTTCAAATCATGAAATATTTTTTGCATATGTCTTGATTTTACTTGTCATTTATTACTGTAAATTCCAGATTCAGTAGCTTGATACTGTAGAAGTGCATGATTAGGGTTGTAAAAGTAAAGGGTTGAGAATCCGAGACAGACAAACATAAACACTTTTAAACACACATAAACACACAGACAAACACTCACACATACTAACGTTAACACATACATTTTAACGTTCAACGCAAAAGCACACGCGTACGCACGCACAGATGCAGTTTCTGCGTAGTTATTTTACAGAAGTCGGGGATTTCCCGGATGAGACATTCTGCCAGAATATAAATTTGGCGACTCCGGATGCAGATAGTTTGGGCAATTTTTAGCTGCATATATTTGGAACTCTTATTTTAGACTGACGTGTGTGTGTGTGTGTATGTGTGTATGTGTGTATGTGTGTGTGTGTGTGTGTGTGTGTGTGTGTGTGTGTGTGTGTGTGTGTGTGTGTGTGTGTGTGTGTGTGTGTGTGTGTCCATCTGTCGTCCTGCCTCCGACATATATGACCTCCGATTGCAATTTCTTTTTAACGTTCCTAAATAAACCATACACCTGGGACTGTTCAGATTCATGTTGCCTTCACCCTATCTCTTAGACAAATTCCCAGCATCAGTCTTTCCATTCCTCTCTGAGCACACTAGTTTCTTCTGCAGTGTTTGGTCTTAGTCCGCTTTTCTGACCCATTTCTGGCGGGGAAGACGCTTTGGTTAGACTTCTTTTTAAACGTAGTGGTAAGGAACTTCTTGAATTACAACTGCCGAAGGCGCTCCAACTTAGGATAATTCATCGGTTTATTTCGTCTTCACTTGATATGGATGTCTGTAAGAATTGCCTTATATATATATATATATATATATATATATATATATATATATATATATATATATATATATATATATATATACATATATATATATACTCGTTCATTGCCTCTAATGTTTCTTCATGTACGTGTGCGTCTGTTCGAATTGAACTATTCTGTTAAACATGACCTTCGTCTTTTTCCTGTTCCTTTTAAGTCGAACTTTCCGATTTTTTCTATTCAGGGAACCATATCGTCTGCAAATCGTAGTTTGTTTCGATACTCGTCCTCTATTTTGATACCCTTTCCTGTAGTTTCCTGAATTTTTCCTCAAGGCAAGCTGTAAAGGTTCGGTGAAATGGT
>NC_091562.1:33833101-33835601 GCF_042767895.1 Penaeus vannamei
CCACCATACTCTCACCTTACCAACCATTATAGTATCACCATACCAGTAGCATAACCCCACTAGGCAAGCTATCACAACTCCACCATACCATCCCAGATATCATCAATATACCACCCACTATAACGTCACTACACCAGTCATCATAACCTCACCATACCAGCCATCTTATCAACCAACATAACTTCACCACACCACCCACACACCACACCCTGTCTCACTTTATGCATCACTATCCCCACCACAGATACACACACAGGCACACATACACACACGCACGTGCCCATACACACACACACACACACGCATGCACATACATACACGAACGCACGCATACACAACACACATACACGTACACACACACACGCAGGCACCTACATACACGCCCACACAAAACACACAAACATAAACACATACACACACGCCGCACGGACGCATACGCACGCACGCACGGCCGCATATGCACGCACGCACGACCGCATACGCACGCACGCACGACCGCATACGCACGCACGCACGCCATTCATACCACAAACCCGCCCACGTCAGCACCAAGTCACGTTGAAAATTATCTTTTATTCCTGTCCTACAACAGTTTTTACTCGCGGATGTACGGTATAAGGGACTAAGAAGGATTCACTTTTAGTCTGAAGGTGAGCCGGTTTTTGCTTGGCGGGGGGTGGGGGGTGGGGTGGGGTGGAGGGGGGAGGGCATTCCTTCCATCTCTCTTTTTTTTTGTTTTCTTTGTTTTATCTCTAAAATAATATTGCGTGTGGACCTTCGCTATGTTTGGGGTACTATGTACAGATGTAGGTGTATATGGACGTGTAGGCAAGTAGACATGAAAGTGTGTGATAAATACAATCTGACACATACACGCATAAGTGCATACAAACACACACGCACACCCACACACACACATATGCACAAACACACACACACACACACACAGACACACACACACACACGTCCACGCCCAAGTTACAACCCATAAAACTGGTAAAAAAGAGAAAGGAAATAGACAAAAACAGCTGTCTGTATTTCTTTTGCAACACGCGCAGTGTTCTACAATATATTAAAGCATAATTGCTAGCATAACCATGATTATTGTGACGATGATGGCGATACAAAACAACAAAGATGATACTAACAATACTGATTAGGAGGACAACAACAACAACAACAAAAACCATTAAAAATAACACAGAAATAATCTTTCCATCATCCTCGTTTTCCGAAATGTCTCTCCTCAGAATACCCAGACGTGTGCACTTCCTTAACCCCTGACCCGTCTTGCAACCACGCAACTACACATAAATCATGCATCAGGTGTGTGTGTGACGCAACAGGACAACCTGTTAGGACACGCACAGCTGATTCATTCTGTCAGTATTTCTACCTGGATTTGTAGGTTTTATTGTGTATACTGTAGGTCGCACAATACACCTATGTGTGTGTTTGCATTGTGGTAGATTATTATGATACTGATAATGATAAACATGTTGAGAATGAGAAAGAAGATAAAGATAATAACAAAGATAATGTTATCATTATTATTGATATGATCATTATCATCGTATTTATCACTCCAACTACTGGTACTGTTGTTTGTACTGTTATTATGTTTTTTTCTTATTGTTATTATCATCATCATCATCATGATCATGATCATTATTATCTATATCATGATACCAACATCAGTATCATCGCTACCATCATTATTTTTACTAATTCTCTTCATTAACACCAAAATTACCATGATTAATTTTTCACCACCGTCCTGTTTCTCCTTACCATAGCAATTATTTTTTCTTCATAATGATTTAGATCCTGAAAAAAGAAAGCTTCAAATTAAGGCCGATTTATTCTTGCGTGAAAAACGAACAGGTTGGTTTGGCCGTATCATAAATTCTCCATATTGTTTCGTTCACTGTTTCCAAATTATTCCGATTTTCGAGACAAAAAAACCGCCGCTGGATCTTCTTTAATCTATTACGTATTTCCAGATTCATCCTTTTTCTTGTTTATACGAAAAACATAGAAAAAGATAATTGATATTCACACCAAAACTGTCAAACAAGACATCAACCTATATCTAAAAAATAAATAAATATACGAACTACGAAAAAAATCACCTCTAAAGAACTTGAACGAAACTAATTTGGATTCATCCTGATAATTATTCCTATCCTTAGGTCGTTATTCTTCCCATGCGATGAATATCACGGCCGAAGTTACCCATGCATTCCCGGATATGACAGTCATGCACAGTCACGCCCCCTATGCATGGTACGTGATATTTCAGGGTCACGAAGAGGATAAGAGTAAGTTTAGGATCGCCAGGCGCACCTTTGCCTGGGAGTGCATGGCATACAGGGTTAACAATGGCAAAGCAAGGGTGCATGACAGCTGAAGGTCAGTGCATGGAAGAGAAGGGGGTGGGGGTGGGGAGTATCTCCGTGGTCATTATAATAGAGTCATCAATTAGAAGCATATGCATGAC
>NC_091562.1:33850601-33860601 GCF_042767895.1 Penaeus vannamei
TGCAGGTTTTTAAAAATGGAAGAGTATTTTCGGTGGAGAATTAACTTTTAGAAAAGGTGAGGTATTTCAGGGAGGAATGGAAATGGAGAGTGAATTTTGGAGTGAAACAAGTCTTTTGAAATGGAGGGGAATTTTAGGGGAAAAAAATGGATGCTATTTGGAGGAGAAACAGGTAATGAAACTAACAAAGTTTTGGGGAGAAAGAAGGTGTTGTAAGAAATATGCATTGGAAATGGTGAGAATTTTGGGGAGAAAATATTTAGAAATGGAGTTTGTGGCCTTGTGTTGTTCATATATGAAAGTAATTTACATTTGTTAATCTGTCGATCTATACACACATACTGTACATAAAAACAAACAAATACACACACAAGGAAAGAAATACAAATTCATACATACAAGAACACACGTATATAAAAAAACTCCTCTCTTTTACTTAAACATATGCCGCCTTATAAGATATATATAATAACAGCTTGAGATATTCAGTTTCCTTTTACAAAACCCAGTCAACTGAACTGGTGGAGCAATTATTGTATTGCGCTTGTGGTTCCGTTGCTTTTAAGCATCAGAGATACACTTCTTCAGGTTTAAGCTGTTTTGGGTGAAAAATCATAGACTCATGTGATTTACTTTACATATAACTGTATATAATAAAATGTGCAGATACACACACATATATACATACACACACACATCTCTTTCTCTACACGTAAACACAAACACACGCAGACACGCACACACACATACACATACTATTTATAAACTTATATATGTACGTACACTCACCTATATGTATATGCACATTCGCGCGAGAAAACCGGTCTCGATGCGGCCATTTGGTTCCAAAAGCGTGTAGCATTAATTATCTCTAATTTTATAACGGGTTTCAGTCGGGGAAAAAATTATTGATTGGTTCCAGATCACAGACTCGGCCCCTTCTGCCACCTATTATGCAAACCTATTTATGCTTACCGGTAATCACATTACGTAATCAGGACGTCAAGGTATTGAAAGCAATAGGAATAACGAAATAAAAGCTGAGCAAATTAAGCTAATATGCATGACTAATTGATGAAGCGATTGCAGGTATGGAGAAGAGTTAGAGACTGAATGAAGGCTAACATACACTTCAAAATGCAAGTCACTGATTGCCTTTGTATCCAATTAACCGCAACTATAAATAGTGCATTAGGATTAACTGTGTGCGGGTTGTTATAGACTTTTGTATTTTCAAGTTTCAATCGACCTTCGTTGGTGAGGAAATTTCGTGAACTTATTGTGTTAGGTAAATCTGCCTTCAGACAAAGGTGGCCTTATCTTCGCGTGTGCTGGGATTCAAGGCCTCTGTCTCAGTCTATAAATCTCTGTGTCTCTTTCTCTGTCTTGCTCTTTATCTCTCTCTTCCTCCCTCCCCTCTCTCTCTCCGTGTTTCGGTCTGCAACTCTCTCTCTCTCACTCTCTGTCAAATATCTGTATATGGCTATGTGTTCATACAATTGGAGTTGAACTGGCAATTCAAAAAATTTAATTACAAAAATTGAGTACCAAACACAGTTACATTATATCTATACCTATATCTATCTATCTATACATATGTCTATAATATATATACATTTATACACACACACACACACAGACACACACACACACACACACACACACACACACACACACACACACACACACATATATATATATATATATATATATATATATATATATATATATATATATATATATGTGTGTATATAAACAAACACACACATCAGTTCTTGGCCTATGCAGCATATACACGTAAAACCACAGTCTCCGTCCAGAGTTGCAAGTAATTCTACACTAATGTTCAGTCATTCCTCCACAGCCATTTCCGCCATATTTGTGTACCTTAGCAATGACTATCTTACCGCCTTCCGTACTACTTACTCCCGCTATAGGAAAGTTATTCAGGTTTTATTCATGCAGCCAGAATACGCTGCCAATAATAAAAAACGCGTTCTGTGTCAACGAGCAAAGATTCACATTACATATCCAAGATTAGATCGACTTTTGCCTTTTCTCATTTTCGATCTCAGCGATAGCCCGCTCCCAACACACACACACACATCTCTATAACCACTCCATGATACCAAATTTGAAATCAATATATAATGCAATAATGCAATACTGTATATAAATACATTTCATAATCAAAATACATCAGTTTCTGTAGCCATAACAGGTAAAGGGGAATTGGAAGTACAAACATTGATCAGAACCAAAGTAAACTTTTTGAAATCAATCAGCAACTAAACCTGCCACAAACAAATAATGTAAATACTACTACTACAACTAATGATGATGATGACAATAGTAATATAAAGATAACAACTAAAAGTTTTAAAAAATACAATAATAACACGTACAGCACCAATAACTACAACAGCACCACAACACTAACAACCACAAACGTAACAACATAGTGAAAAAAAAGGTGGGAACGGCGCCGAGGAAGGTCCAGTTAGCGTCGGCTGAGAGCGTCCACGTTCAAGGTAGGTTAGCCTCACATCTTTTCTTTCGGAGCAGGAACTCCCCTTGTGGGCTCCCGCTGCTGTCGCCTTCCTTGAGGACTGCGGATTCCTAATCGGCCTTCCTTGTCGGGATGACGTCGACTTTTTTTTTCTATTTTTTCGTCCTTCTTTGTGACGCCAGGGGGAAAAAATGTGTACGCGTAAAGAAATATAGGCCCTTGTTTATGTAATGTTCACAGAGGTAGGTATATGTATATGTGCATTTGTCGACAGTAAATATTTATGTATTTATAGAATATGGATAGATGTGAGTCGCCACACACAAATATACACCCTCACACATACTGACCTCATTAGTTATTCCATCATCATGCACAGAAGTCAATTTACCATTCCTCTTATCTGTATTGGATGCAAAATCTTTTTACAACCTATTAACAGTCGTTCCGCTCCGAACACTCGCCCGGGCGCCCTTCCTTCATTAATAAACTTAATTATATGACTCCCTTTCATTAGCGATCCTCGTGTGAACTCGATGATGAAAGTCACCTCTTGGCCTGCTGCGTAGGCTGTCTGCTTTTCCCGAGCGTGCCACTTTTTCTGTCTCCCTGGCCTCGAATCCGGCACTCGCACGCAGATAGATATGGAGATAGACACGGGGATTGGTAAGCTAAGAGAGGGAATGCTGACAAAGGGTACATCAGTGGATGCTCGTTTGATAGGATGCATGTGCAAAGAGACACAAGGACACACTGACGGCACGTTAACACACACACACACACACACACAAATACACGCACACACACACGCGCGCGCGCGCACGTACACACACACGCTGCTGTAACGATCGATCACCTAATTCCATTGCATCTTTACAACTCGACTATTCTGTCATGCGCTTAGCTCGTTCTTCCTGCTTCGCCTCCTCGTCTCTCCGAAGCATGTTTCACAATTGATTTTAAAATCGGTCTTATTTTGTTCCTCAGTTTCGTCACATGCACATTTACCTTTTAGATTTACTTCATTTGAATATCAGGATAATAAAGAAGGGGGAAAATACCGTCGTTTTTTCATATTTTGGGTGTTGCGATTTTATGGCCAATATTTTTGGAATATTAAGGTCTATTTAACAAAAGTTTTGTTTTATTTCGCAAAACAACTTTATTACGATACTTTATTAAATGTTTTCCTTTGTAAATGATAGATAGGACCTATATTGATTATGCTTATATATGTATATATGCATATATGTATATATATATATATATATATATATATATATATATATATATATATATATGTGTGTGTGTGTGTGTGTGTGTGTGTGTGTGTGTGTGTGTGTGTATGCATGTATACATACATACATACATACATACATACATACACACACACACACACACACACACACACATACACACACACACACACACACACACACATATATATATATATATATATATATATATATATATATATATATATATATATATATATATATATATATATACATGCACCTTCCACTCGTTGATAAAATTATTAATGAGAAATAAATAAAAGAAATATCTGTCCAGTTACCACTTGAATTCTATTCCAAAAGAAAACGAGAATGAAAGTGTATAAAGAAAAACGAACCAATATGAATAAAAAACGATAACAGGCGGGAAGATAAAAACACTGCAGCCATACACGTCTTTATCGTCTCCTCCATATAAGGAAATGCAAGTTTACCCTGAATGCAAATTGTGTAGTATCTGTTTGACTTTACTTTTAGAAGTAGTCCTCCTTTCATGCAAGACAAGTCATGAGTTCAAGTCCAGTGAGTATTTTAAGTATTAGAATCACACGCTATCTGACAAAAAACAGCAGTTAATTCTCATTTTATTTAGTGGTCACTGCATTTTATTTTCGATCGTTTGTACCTCTGGACAGCTTATTCTCCTTGCTCTAATATTTGCATGTTTATTATTATATCTTATCATATTCCCCGTTTCATTATAATACAATCATTTATTTCAATGGGCGTCTCCCTCATTTAAGCAATTCAGCCTAACAGCGATTGTACAATGGTGAATAAACAGAAATTCAATGGACACTCTTAAAATAATTCAATTTGTTTACAGTTCCTTATGTCCACACACTTTCACACACACACACACACGGTCAAACGGTATATATGCGGGCGTGAAATGTCGCAAATGTAAATATAAACTTGTTGCATGCTTGTGATGTTTCCATTGCAATAAGAGGTGGGAGTCGTCATATAACTTTTAAAACAAATATTATATATGAATGCTGTTACGTGTATACAGATACAAAGGCACACACACACACACACACACACACACACACACACACACACACACACACACACACGTACACACACACAAAATCTCACACACTCACTCACAAAAAAAAAATCTACCCGACAAAGGATCGAATACCTCACAGCTGATATCATACAAAACGTTATCTCTTTTACAATAGTCGAAAACCCTGAAAAGCCTCATTATCATCAGCCATCCTGAAACGGTGGGCGTGGGAAGTCCTGACAATGAACCCTGAACAGGAAGGTCTTGAAGAAACGGGAGAGGAGGCCGCCACTCTAAATGCAAGACGTATGTTGACAACGTTATAACTGGAAGCCATATTGCTCAAGAGTGTGGTTTTGCAAGAGCAAGGAGATGCAAAAACACATTCAGATCCTTCTTTGTTCGTTATTCAAATTACGAAAACAAAATAAAAGAATATATTGGAAAGACAATAATTGCAGAATCTATTTCCTGTTGAGAAAATATGAAGAGAAATTTACTAAGATGTACATTTTGTCTCGTCCTCCCACTTCATAATTATACAAACTTCTTTGGTGTTTTGCATATCTTTAAATTCTAACTCCTGTTCACTACATACATTACAGAATGATATCGAATGATATATAACAAATACTGAACATATATTTCTCTTTTTTTTTTGTTTTCTTTCTCTATCATTCCTGTCCAGTCTCTCTTTTTGCTCCCATTCTCTAATACGTGAATGCGTGCGTGTTCTCTCTCATGCCACGTCTGTTTCACACTAACGCACACGCTCATGATTACGGACGTGTGCTTCCGTCTTCTTTTTAAGTTTTAGATTTCTTTTGTGACGATACATGGAAAACATTCGTCCGGTTTTATTAACACAGGCAATCAATCTTCTCTCTCTCTCTCTCACCTACTTCCCTCCCTCCCTCTCTCTCTCTCAGCCATAAATAATTACGGAACAAAATCAGTCCAAGTCAGCATATATACCAGCTTCCTCTTCCTTGTTGACTGTAAATATTCCAGAAAAGATGTGATTGTCTCGTAAAGACAACATGAGGCCTGTACATACATTCCGTGTTCTAATGGCAACATTAGTTTCTGTCGAACCCTATAAACAATGTATCAGTACTTTGACTTGACACTGATAATTCTACTTCATATGTTTCAGATAATTTTCCCCAGATAATTTTCCCATCAATTATATATGAAACAGCTGTTAAATAAGCGTGGTTTAACATTTATATGATATTATTAAGAAAATACAATTAAATTTCTTCATCAAGTGCGGGAGGAAAAGTATGAAAATGTCCGTTCCCTTCCTCCTTGATCTGATGTCCATTAATCAAAAGGAGAAAGAAAAAAGTTAGATTTCCGAAATCCCTTTTAAAAAGACGAGAAAACTGAACGAAAATAAAACGGAATATGATATCTTGACTTCTTCAGGTCAAACTTGTCATCTGGAGAACAAGACGTGAGAAAAGAGACGTGACCTTGGCGCTGCGATTGGTGTGAATCAGCACTTTAGGGTGATCAACATCACGGGCGTCTGAGTGTGAATATTCTCATGTGTGGATGAATATATATATATATATATATATATATATATATATATATATATATATATATGTGTGTGTGTGTGTGTGTGTGTGTGTGTGTGTGTGTGTGTGTGTGTGTGTGTATGTTCACAATACACACAATTTTTTGTCTATCTACTGTATCTACAGCTATACATACATACATACATACATATATATATATATATATATATATATATATATATATATATATATATATATGTATACATACATATATATATATATATATATATATATATATATATATATATATATAAGAAAGAAATGAGAGAAGAGAGAGAGAGAACAATAATTAAACAAATCAATTAAATTATTAATTTTACCTATCCACTACCATTTGTTAGTTCCATCATAACAGCTTATGTGCTTATTTATGATGTGAATGATGGACAAACAATGGTAAAGTAGGCATTCATTCTTGTCCTTATTGCAATGAAGATGAATAATCACACTATTTTTCGTTCGTTTTGCTTTATCGAGTGGCAAAGGGCTGGACAGGCGTGTATCCTTGTTTGCACAGTGACCACTTGTTACTCACGAAGCGATGCTGAGGTATTTCTACGAGACTGAATGTTTGTATTAATAAAACATGTTATGAATTCGTGAGCGAGGTATCAGAGTTGTAAAACACATACGGACGCACGCACACCCACACGTACACGCAGACACAGACACACACCAACACAAAGGTGAAGTTACCTTGTACATCCGTGTATACGTTTCCTGTTGGTCTGCACCGCCTCTTCTCGCCTCAAAAACAGAGCACTCTCGACCCTTTGTTACGGAAGTCAATGTTTACATAATGACGCAATATCTCTTTAAGGTCTTCTCGGCCTGACCACAGGATCGCCACCTCTTCACACGTGCATTCCTAAAACCTACATCTTCAACATGACCTTTGTGTTTCTTCAATTCATTTATTAATACTAATATCGTATTGCGCCCTGAACCGATGATTCAGCTAAAGCAGCAGTGTCTCCTTGAGCAATATTTCTACTATTGCAAGACCGTCTCCTTGTTCAGTATTATAGCAAATACATCATATACAAATGTGGCACGTCGATATCCAATATTATTACTACCGCTGTTTCCCTGCCACAGATATTGTTCTTACAACAATGTCTCGGCATCCAAAAATATCAGTTTCTCTTTATCCAATGCTATAATTACTATACCTCTATCCAGTACTACCTCTACAACGAAAACGTCTCCTTTTATGAATATATCTATTTTTTTTCTTTTTTATCCAAACCTTGCTTCTCCCGCCCTAACCTTGGCTCAACGGATCCTCAACAACAGCAAAAAAGTACATTTCCTTTTTCTTTGCTTGGAATAGCTGTGCAGGAATCGTTTTCTTTCTTTCTTTGTGGCAGCAAGGAACGTGCAAAAATGCTCAAAACAAGTTTCTTACATTCAGTATTTATGGTCAGGATGCCATAGTCTTCCAGTCTTTGCATATTTTTGTACCTTTGTGTTTACAACCAAGTTTATCTGTTTATATCTATACGTACGTTCATGTGCATACATACACTATGTACCTGTACACATAATTGATTATTTCAGAAACGTCTCTTTATATTTCCGCAAAGGTATCTCTTTGCATAATAATATTCATGTTGTTATAACAAAAATAAGATAAGAGATGAGCTCCCTGAGAAGGTAATACAGAGTGGAAACCTGATATTTCAAATACATTTTTACTGAGGACTTTGTATGACCCAGCTAAAATCTTTCATGCAACTAAGGCTAGATTTAATATTTTCAGTGCTTTGTGATAAGTAAGAACCATAAATTTTCATTTTTGTATTAATGTGATGATGATGATGGTAGTGCCAATGAAGTAATGATGATGATGATGATGATGATGATGATGATGATGATGATGTGATGTGATGTGATGTGATGTGATGTGGTGATAATAATGGATAATAAAGATGATGTTAATAATGATGATGATAATAATTATGATACAACAATTATGATGCTAATACTAATAATGATAAAAATAATAGAAAAATGATAACTATAACCACTTTAAGAACAATGATAGCAATGATAATGATAATTATCATTAATATACTCGTTTTTGCATTACTATCATCATCAGTATTGACAATAATAATAATAATAATAATGATAATAATATTGATAATAAAAATAATGTGATTATCATTACTGTTATTTTTCAATCAATATTATTATCATTATCGTCACATTCATCACCACCGTCATCACAATCTTTGCCATTACGTGCGTTGATCAACAATAGTGGCATTATTACTTTCACTGTTATCACTGTCAATAATGTCAGTAATACAAATGCCACTGCACTCACTGTCTGCCACTACTGTCACTAAAAAAAAAAGAAAACAATAATAAAAGAAAAAAGAGAAAGGAAAAAATAAATCACTCTATGCAAATTTGTAAGTAAATGAATAAAACTTAAAGGGGGAAAAAAAAATTCGGCAGCAGATTGAGGATATCTAATCATAAGGAATTTTTTTCATTCCTTGAGAAAAATATGAGAAAAAATGAAAGAGCGAGAAAATAACAGAAGAGAGAAGAAAGCAGAAAGAAGATAAAAAGGAAATAAATAAAGGAAAAGGAAAAAAGGGTAAAAATATAATAAAAACGCCCATATCAGCATAGTAATCTCAAGCAGCCGTGGGCGTCCTCGCGGATTCTTGGGTGGAGGAAAGGCGGCGGGTTACGTGGGCGCCTCTTGTTCTCATCGTCAAGGTTTGGTTTGAGTAAGGGGGAGGGGAGGGGGAGGGGTTCATTTTCATTAGCGCTCATAATACACACACACAATGTATATATAGACATCTTTTTACATATAAGTAATAACCCAGACTGATAACTATGTTTTCGCGCGCAGTTGGTGTACCAGCCTCCATATCATATGCGCGTCTTTCTGCAGGCGCGCACATTTACTGTGTGAGCGATCTGTATGCGCTGATAAAATATGAATCAATAGACAGTAGTATTGAAATTGCTTGAAATATGCACGATTTTTTTTCCAAACGGCTTCAAATGAGCATTCACTTGTGCACTTAAGGGTTCGCAAAAAAATCTTCCGCGCTCATTTTACAAACTTAGCAGTCTGAGTAACAGCAGATATGATAATAACAAAGGGATATCCGGATGAAGATCTCTTCCAAGAAGCAATTCCATTTTTTCTCCAAAATGCACTGAACCACGCGACTGCCCACCTTGAAATAGCTGTGACATTGATACTGTATCTGATAAATGTATTTTCATCCCTTGAATTTTGTCAGGTAAAGTTTCTGTCCTTTGTATACCTTCCTGAATACTTTCATATTGTCTGTCGTGTCGATTTTTATAGTCTATTAAAAATTAAATGTCATAAATCGATATATATATAATCACATGCAAATCAATAATATCCATAAACATTGTATATAAAATATAGTCATGATCTTGACACGGAATCTCATAAAAGTATTTTCATCTCATGCATTTTATCAGGTAAGATATTTGTCTTTTGTGCAATCTTCCTGATTGATCATTGATAGCTAGTCATCAGTCATTTTTATATAAATAGTATGTATTTCGGGCACTCATGAGAAAAGGTCCG
>NC_091562.1:33868101-33870601 GCF_042767895.1 Penaeus vannamei
GTAATAATGGTTGGGTATTCTTAGGCCACTGTTCTGTAAATTGTATTATAAAAGGTGCTGGATATATGGTGCATATGTATATACAATGCCATTATTGTTATAAAATAACAAAGAACTCAAAGGTTTTGGCTATTCTATAAAATTCCGTACTGTATGTCCAAGGGTGTTAATATTACAAATGCTACAACTATTACAATTACTGATGACAGCAGCAATCCTAGCACTCATAATAACAATAGAAATGTAGCTGATGCTAACGCTAAAACAAAAAATAATGATGATGGAAATAATGTTAATGATGAAAGTAAGTGTTATAATAAAGATAATGATAATGATAATGATGGTAATTATGATAAAGATAATGACAAGAATAAAGATAGCGACATTAAACGATCTCCTATCTTCAAAAATAATCATATGATATGAACCGGAAACAAAACAGAACACACCATTGCTATAAGCCTATATATTTTTCAACAAAATGCGAAGATAACTCTTATCTCTCACTTCCATGAGCGTTAAGTATTATAATTAGTTCAAGAGTCTTAAGTGATTCAAGTACTCTAAACTACAAATTAAGGGTTATAAACATTTAACTTAGCGTGAACCGAAGGTCATCTAACCCAAATTAGCATAAACACTCGAAGTTCTTTCCTAAAATATTTATATTTTTATAAGATTTTACTGACTTATGCTGGAAAGATCTATTATTTCAATTATTTTTACTTATTGTTATTGTTTTGTTTTCATTATTATTATCATTATTATTATTATTATTATTATTATATTATTATTATTATTATTATTACTACTACTACTACTGCTACTATTCTACTAGTATAATTTTAATCACAATCAACAATTTCATGTTATGACGAAATATGAAGCAAACAATCAAAAGGATATATCTTTTTCGTTCCACCAGACGGATCGCGACTGAGTCTGTTTATTATTCATATTTTACCGCGTAATTTCCCTGCTATCGGTGCCAAGATTACGTGGACATGTGAGGTTTCTGCGCAATAATTTCTATATATATTTGGAAACTAGAGGGTCAAAGGAATCCATTTAGACTAAAATCTTCACGATCTGTATGGCGGAACTATTCCAAAAAATACAGACGAAAGAATAAGACATGAGGAAAAAAAAGTAAAAAAATTAAAGAGGTTAAAACAAACTAAAAAACAGACAAGATGAAGTTCTTATTTAACGATTCCTGTGGTCTAAAAATAATTTTTCATATTGATACATATTACAAACTACTGTAATAGTCTCTCGCATCTTTATGTTAGGTATGATTGAGGAGGCAGTTTTACTTGAAATATGCAGGGAACGTATTTTACGTGGTCCAGCAGGAAAAGTACCACTCTCTTATGGTGTGATCACGGATTATCTTCATAATCTCCATTCCCTAATCCATCACAAGCAATTTAAACAAATATCTCGATTACCGACGCTCTGTGTCCGAAGGCAGTAAAAAAAGGAAGGGAATAGACGACGATTGCAGAGGCCGACGGATCGCGTTGTGTTCAAGAAATTCCGCGTTCGGACTTCCGTTGCGCTACAAAATACGGGAAGCTCAATGCGTTGGACTTTTCTCATAACTACCAGTCAGTCGTCGTTCTGATTGGCTGGTAAGTGCGCTGCCAGGCGTAAGAGAAATATGGAAAAAACTATCGGTAAGCATAGTTATAAACAGTCGAGAAAGGGAGAGAAAGGGTGGAAGGAAGGAGGGAGGGAAAGAGTGAGAAAGAGGTACCTGGTAATAAGAACTACATGCAGATTACGTGATGTAGTTCATATAGACTAGACAATCAATTACAAACCTAATGAATATTGTACTATCGTTTGCAACATTTGAAAATATTAAAATGCAATACAGATAAGAGTAGTTACTACATTTTATCATGTGGTAATAATTGTGAGAGCATTTAATGAATCAAGATATAGAATATATATAATGTTTTAGTCCTATTATCTTTTCCTAGTTCGTAAGACTTATCTGTTAGTTAAGCAGAAACCACATTAAAAATTTTAATATTTTATTCATAGGTGACATTGGTGTCATTTTCCCGCCTAAGCCAAAATACAGTATGCAATACATTTTAATAATTAGGATTATCAATTAAACTCTATCTTTTGTTTTAAATCAATAAAAGTCACATGAAGGATGACATGTAAAATGTAATCTACAAGAAAGATACAGGGACATTCAAGTGCAATATATACGTAATAGTTACCAAGGGGGCAGATTTTAACCTGATGTATCGTCTTTATTCATGACTTAATTGGTTATTAATAGTTTGCTATGGTTTAATAAAATTTAATTCCTTTCCTGCGCCTTAAAAGAGCACTATCTGTTAATCTATATATTAAGCAGGACTGAGGACTTGTGTGTATCATATCAATTCCCTAATGTATCACAAACATTTCAATCTAAAGAAATATCTCGCTTATCGACGCTCTTGGTCTAACGGCACTAAATATGAAGAGATTAAAC
>NC_091562.1:33903101-33910601 GCF_042767895.1 Penaeus vannamei
TCTGTTTTATCATGCTCTTGGTTATACCCTTTAGCTACGTTATATCGATAGTTTCTGTATAGATCCCGTTTCGCCTGTATCTTAACAGCTCATTAGGTCAAAACCCCGTCGCTTAAAAGTTGTTTGTATCGCAGATCAGCCTCACCTTTGAGGTTGACGTGTCCGGTTGTTTTGTAGGACACGAAGCGCATGTATCACAAGAACCGTCTGTATGAAAAAAAATAATAATTTCACAAGAAGCAATATCGAAAGAATATCTTTTTTTCAATTCATCTTTCAAATATACGTATCTATTAGATGTAGAATACAAGTCGGAGGTTTCCATATAACGAAAGAAAGGGGTGAAAAAATCACTTCTAAATTTTCTTCGTTTTGGTTATGTCGCGTCGCGATTTGAGACGACATATAAGAGTAGTACTAGTACTAGTAATTATAATAATAATTATTATAACAATGATGACTAGAAGCATTTAGCGCATACCCCCGCCAAGACAGTAGGGTCACTGATACAATGAAATTATTCACTCTTGAAGAATTAAACAAAAATCACCTCTTTCTTTAGTTCACTACTGAGGTGATAAAGGTAAAAGGTGATAATAGTTACCCCTATTGCCAAGCTAGTAGGGGCAACTATTATCTCTGGATCCGGATCATGATCTGGATCAACACCAACATTTTATGGCACCTGTTAGGCTGAGACACATCTCTGGTAAAAAAAAAAAAATCAAGATAGGTTTATAATTTTTTTTAGCTATTAACCTTAACCAGCCAACAAACAAACTAACCAAAGCTACCAACGCAAATTGGAGAAAGGAATAACAAAGCGTTAAGTCTAAACTGGGGCATCAGTCGATAATTGTGAAAACTGCGAAAAAAATGAAGCACTGTGTAGATTCTGCCAAAGATGGAACTTGAAGCGGTCGGCACGTGACCTGGGCGCGAGTCGAAAATTACGTAGCTTGTTCAAACGACCTTATTAGTGTGGACACTTTGTGATTTGAGAACAAGAAGAGATTTGTACATATGGCGTGCAAAAAAGTGTAAATGGTGCACTCAGCAGAGAATTGTACAAATTATGTAAAAAAAAAAAAAAAAATGAAAGAAAAAGAAAAATTGTAAATGGTGCACTCAGCAGAGAATTGTACAAATTATGTAAAAAAAAAAGAATGAATGAAAGAAAGAAAGAAAGAAAAAGTGTAAATGGTGCACTCAGTAGAGAATTGTACAAATTATGTAAAAAAAAAAAGAATGAATGAAAGAAAGAAAGAAAAAGTGTAAATGGTGCACTCAGCAGAGAATTGTACAAATTATGTAAAAAAAAAAAAAAAAAAAAAATGAAAGAAAGAAAGAAAAATTGTAAATGGTGCACTCAGCAGAGAATTGTACAAATTATGTAAAAAAAAAAAAAGAATGAATGAAAGAAAGAAAGAAAGAAAAAGTGTAAATGGTGCACTCAGCAGAGAATTGTACAAATTATGTAAAAAAAATGAAAGAAAGAAAGAAAGAAAGAAAGAAAGAAAGAAAGAAAAGAAAGAAAGAAAAAAAAAAAACAAACGAGCACGGTATTCTTAATTTCGAAGTAATCCACATCAATCATTTTGCATCAGGGACATATGTTGACTCTTTTAACTGTACCTCATTAACGTGCATTTGTATGTACCCTTAATGTACTCTTAATTTTACCATGACAAAGCTGATAGGCAATTTAGTGACGTCATTTGAGAGGTAACGATCTCTATATGAGAAACTAAGGAACGTGAATTGCATTTCCCTGTGTATGTGTTTGTATATGTGAGAAATCGCAGTAAAATATCGCTCATTATTTTGCAATTTATTTGTAATAATTGGATGTATTTTTTTTGTCATCGTGGCTACTTTCGTTTGAAATTTCAAATTAACATTTCAACATGTGGAGAAAGAAGAAATATACATGAAATACGGAAATGGGATAAAGGCTCGAATGTTGGATTGCAAAATTGCCATTTGTTGCAAATCGGCAACGACGTTATTAGGGGCTGTATGGCACTAAAAGGAGGGGGGGGGGCATTTAAGGGGAAAAGGTCGTAGCCATTTGGCAGATTAAAGATATACGTTACAAAAAAGGAAGTTTTAGCGAAAACATTAGTATTATCCCTTGTTTATATTATGATATATATATATATATATATATATATATATATATATATATATATACATACATATATATATATATATATATATATATATATATATATATATATACTGTATATATATATATATATATATATATATATATATATATATATATATATATATATATATATATATATATATATATAGTGATATGCATGCACTTATATAGTTATATATATTTATGTATGTACTTATTACACACACACGCGGCCGCGCACGCAGACCCATATGGCAGACATAATGTCACAAAACCTGTTTTCTGTAGAAAAGAACGAAAAAAAGAGAGAAAAAAGAAAAAAACAGGACGAGGTTACACATGACGTGGAAGTGATGTTATTAAGACTTTAATCTAATTTTGATCATTACTAATATTGCCATTATGAACTATTATTACAATAACAGTGATAACAATAATGATTATTATTTTTATTATCATCATCATCATTATCATCACAACCATCATTATTATCATCATTACTATTATTGTGAACTAATACTGCTACTACTATAAAGTGCCAACATAAATAGTAACAACAATAACAACAAAACAACAATAACAATAATGATAATAATAATAATAAGGATAATATTGATATATATTAATCATCGTCATTATCATTATCATTATAACGATCACTATTATCATCATTTCATTACCATTATCAGTATCATTAGCAATAGCAGCATCAACAGTGTTATTACTATTACCGCCATTACCATCATTATTGATATTATCAATAATATCATATACACGTTTTTTTCTGAATTAGATTAATATTATGTCCTTGAAATTATGTTTTCATAATGACGAAACACAAGCGATATTACTACTGCTAAATCCATGGACGTTGATGCTAATGATAATGCAATAATAACAATTATAAAAGTAACGATACTACAAATATTGATACTATTAATGATAATGATATTTTTTATGCGTGTTATGCGCTCATTAGCGCCCTACGCATTACTACTGAGATTGAATAAATTATCATATTATTATTATTATTGTTATTATTATTATTATTAATAATATTAATAATGATAATGATCAAAATAATAATCAGTGACGATGAAAAGGATAATGATCATATTAACAATAATAATATTGTAATAATAATAATAATAATAATAATAATAATAGTAACTGTAAAAATGATAATATATAATAATGATAAATATAATGTTAATGATAAGACAAAAATAAGCATGAAAATTGTAAATAGTAATAATAGCAATAATAATGAAAATGATAATAATGATAACGATAGAAATGATAATTTATACACTTCATACTATGCTGTATGTTGGATATGATGTTTCGATTTCATGTTAGGTGTAGTGTACAGATGAACACACACACACACACACACACACACACACACACACACACACACACACACACACACACACACACACACACACACACACACACACACACACACACACACACACACACATATATATATATATATTCATATATATAAGGATAAAGAAGTTTCCCTCTCCGATCAGGACTCGAACTTAAGTCATTGCAGGCAGGTAAATGCAAAACAGACGCTCTTACCAACTCAATTGGTATTAGCGTCTGTCTTGCAGTTACCGGCCTGCAATGACTTAGGCTCGAGTCCCAGTCAGAGAGGGTTATTTATATATCATATTAATGCAAAAGTGTTTACTGTATAATTTGCATGTGTTCCATCTACAACGCATTAGTCTGTGCACATTATATAGTTCATGGAAATAAGGTTTTTATTCAGATTTATACTAGTAAGATTTTACGAAATATCCTGAATGGATAATTATATGGGAGTGAAAGGAAACCGTACTCGTCAGAGCTACAAAAACGTGTTTCAGATACCATACTCCCAGGGTGAAAAAGGAGACGAAGTTATGGCAAAGATGGTGAAAGTTTGAGAGTTCCGTTTTTGGCAAAAGTCGGAAGAAAGGGATAATTCTACTCCATTTGTTTTGATGAATCTTGGCGTGGATTCAAAGTCGATCAGATATGCTTGAATTCATTAGAAACGTACTTGTGAATTTTTCTTTGAAATAATAGATGTATGAAGTACTTTTATGCTTACGGCTGTCGAGAATTATACTCGACGTCAGATGATTATAGCCAGTGACTACTAAGACATCATTTTTTGTTTCGTTTCGTTCATCTTCAAAAAAAAGAAAAGAAAGAAAAGAATAACTCAACACAAACAAAAACTTGATTTTCACACAATACGAGTTATGAAACTCTTTACTTACCATAATAGTATTTTTTTCTTGGCAAAACTCAAAGCACTCTCCACTTCTCATTAATCACATCACTAGATTCCACTAACTTCACATCACACATCACTAAACGGACTGACTATAACAGTTACAGATTACCGTCTCAGTATAATGCTGTTCATTTGTCACTTAAAGAAATACTCTGCCACTGAAGGTAAACAAGACACACAGCTGAGGTCTACCAATACCAGCACACCTGGCACAACCACTAAAAAGAAGATAACACGGAGGGGCAAAGTCAAGGGAAACCGAGCACGCCTGCCACAGCCACCAAAAAGATGACAAGGAGCAAAGTCAAGGGAAACCGGGCTCGTCACACGCGATGGGGTTGGGAGGCGAGGACGCTCCTTGAGGCCGGCGAGCAGGACCTTCCTAACGCCAAAAATGGCCGGGTGCTTGTTCAGTACCTGTGATCAGGGGATGACGCGACGAAATGTGGTTCACAAAACTCGCATCCTCGCTGTTTTATGTTTTCTTTTTAACTTGCACTTGCCAAGAGTTCGTGTGAAACGTCTGTACGTAGGTGTGGTGACGGAGAAAATAAGTGAGAAAGTAAATGTTAATGAAATCGAGAGGAGAGGTATGACAGAGACTAAGGAAGAAAGCAGCCGCCGAAAGTGGGTGCGTGAGAAGTGTTATGCAACTTCTGAAGACTGAGAAGAAGAAACACTATCATCATTTTTACTGTTCGTGCTAACCAACGCTTGCCAAAAATGCATACAACCACCCCCAGGAGGTTGTCTCATAAATGTCTAATGTGTTAATTCCTCAATGCTTCACGTAATCATTAGCAACTTCAACTAAACCAAAGATACTTTTCTCTCATCTCATCATTGTAAAAAGGAAAATCACCAACGATTTTTAAAAATGAATATTATGAGCAAATCAGCAAAAATTTCCCCGTCTGCTCTCATGAATGAAGTCTGGCAGCGGTATCTGTCTGCGGGAGTGGGTAACATACGTCGAGAATACTAAAGACTACGATCAGCTTTGATTATAAGCTTGGATCCTAAGTTGAAGGTCAGCGGAGCACTCGAGCGCAAGAAATACGATCGGAAACTATTGCACTGATGTTCATGCGGTTTCCTTTGGTTTATCATTATGTGTTCGCCGAGGAGTAGAGGAAAGAGGATGGAGAAGAGAGGACAGAGATGGAACAGAAGAAAAGAGAGAATAGGAGTAGAAAAGATGATAGAGATGACATAGGGGTAGAAGAGAGGAAACAGTGAAGAGAGAAGAGAAAGGAAGAGGAGGGAGAAGGGAGAGGAGACGGGAAAGAAGTAAGGTTGGCCTTTCACTAGCTTAGGGTACGAATCTACGGTACGATATTTCACCAGGTACTGAGAAACATTCCATAGCGTACCGTACTGCCAACATTGAAGATAGGATGGGAGAGAGGAGAGGGAAGAGAGAGAAGAGAAAGGAGAAAAAAGGAAAAAGAAAAGGAAAGAAAGGAGAGAGGAGAGAAGAGATATGACAGTGAGTGGAAAGAAGATACGAGAAAGAAGGGAAAGGAGATTAAGGAGTCGGGAGTGGAAAGAGAAGAAAGGAAATAAAATAGGGAAGAAATTAAGAAAAGAGAAGAGAGAGACAAAAGGGAAAATAAAGAAAAACGACAGAAACCGATTAGACTAAGACAAGACAAACCCCAATTCTTACACACACACACACACACACACACACACACACACACACACACACACACACACACACACACACACACACACACACACACACACACACACACACACACACACACACACACACACACACACACACACACCTATATCTCTCTCTTTACCTGCTCCATCGCGCGTGCCCACCGATCGACGACTGGTGCTAAGGGCATCGTGGGCAGCGAATTTGTACGCCTCTTCAGACTGCTCTTCCGTCCGTCTGCAGGAGGGGAAAGGCCGCTGTTCCCCGCATCCTTCTTCCACGCTGCATGGGACGGTAATTTTTTCTCCTCCTTGGCTCGCTTTCTCTGTCTGTCTGTATGTATGTTGCGTTTCCTTTTTTTTTATATAGTTTTTGGTGTTTTGTCGTTTTGTTTGGTTTTGTTTCTTGTTCTCTTTCTTTTTCTTTCTCGTTCTTTCGTTTTGTGGTTCTTGTGCTCTCTTTCTCGTTCATTCGTGCGTTCTCTGACTTTTTTTTCTCATTAATTTCCCTCTCTCGCTCTCTCTCTGTCTCTGTCTCTCTCATTCTCTCTGTCTCTCTCATTCTCTCTGTCTCTCTCTCTCTCTCTCTCTCTCTCTCTCTCTCTCTCTCTCTCTCTCTCTCTCTCGTGTATTCTCTCTCCTCCCTGGAGTTTTTCATTTATTATTTAGCATACATTCTATATCTATTTCATTCTCTCCATCCCCCCCTTCCTCCCTCCTTCCCATCCACCCTTCCCCCTTCTCCCTCTTTCCCTCCCATCCACCCTCCCTTCCTTTCTCTCTCCCATCCACCTTCCTCTCTTCGTATTCACCACCCTTCTTACCTATCCTCCCTCCCTCTCTCCCTTCCCCCCTTTTCTCCCTCTCTCCCTCCTTATCTTTGTTTTTACCTCCCTCCCGCTCTCATTTCCTGCCCCTTCCTCCCTCTTTCCTCCCCATCCCTCTCCCTCCCTATTTTCGTTTTTAACTCCCTCCCTCTCTCCCTTCCTCCCCCTTTCTCTCTCTTTCCCTCCCTCTCCCCCTATCTTCATTTTTACCTCCCTCCCGCTCTCCTTTCCTCCCCCTTTCTCCCTCTTTCCTCCCCATCCCTCCTCCCTCCTTCCTTCCCTCCCTCCCCTCTCCCTCTCCCTAAGATGGCCTCTGGCGTCTTGCTATCCGGGATTCAGCTCGGGGAAGATTTTGTCAGGGCAGCAAGATCTTTCGTATGTTTTATTAGCCATTTATTTCGCTATCTATCTGTCTATCTGTCTATCTGTCTATATCTTGTATTTTTTCTTTTCGTATTGTTTGGTTTGGTTTTCTTTTCTTTGTTTGTTTTTAATTTTCTTTTGTTTTCGTTTCTTTTCTTTGTTTGTTTTTCTTTTTCTTTTGTTTTCGTTTCTTTTCT
>NC_091562.1:33918101-33933101 GCF_042767895.1 Penaeus vannamei
AAAGGGAGCTTGTCGTCAACCTCCCATTCCACCTTGAAGCGGATGGACGGAGAGAGAGAATTCAGCTGCGACAGGAAATCAGGAAACAGGGCAGGTTCATGGGGCCAGAGAGCGAAGACGTCGTCGACATATCTCAGCCACATGGAAGGACGAGGGGAGATGGAAGGGAGGAGCTCCGACTCGAAGAACTCCATGTACAGGTTAGCCAGAACAGGGGAGAGAGGAGAGCCCATGGCAACACCGAACGTCTGTGAGTAGAAACGACCCTCAAAGGAGAAGGAATTCGACTCCACACAGAGACGAATCAGCTGGAGGAAGATGAGGATCCTCGGCAGGGAGCTTCCTCTGAAGGAAATCGAGGACGTCATCAAGCGGGACCTTGGTGAATAGGGAGTCGATATCCAGGCTCAGCATGGACGCCGGCGGGGCACCGCGGACACGGGAGATGAAGTCCTGTGAATGGCGAAGGTGAGCAGGAGAGAAGGTGCCGAGAAGGGGAGCGAGAGACTTAGCCAGCCAAGCCGCCAAAGGATGTGTCACCGATCCCCGGGAGGAGATGATGGGGCGTAGAGGCACGGCCCGCTTATGGGTTTTAGGAAGCCCATTAAAAATAAGGGAGGTGAGGGTTAAACGGCCTTGAACCTCTGTGTAAATATTTATAAATCAATTCTATAGAAACAAATATAAAAAAGCCTTTTCATTCCATATAAATTGTATCTGGGAAAACCCAACCATCCTCTTTCACTTCGCAATTCAAAATAACATTACAAAGGCTGATCTCCGAACGTGCCCTGGGACCGTGACTCAAAGCTTGGGAATTGGAAGCTTCTGCAGGAATAGGTAAACAGCGAGCGTAGGGTCGTGCACTGCAAACCTGGCTTTTGAATGGATTTTAACAATTCTGTCACGTATAGACTGGTTTAAGAACTTTGTTTCATATCTTAAAAAAAAAAAGTTTTATGTCAGTTGTCATCACTTGTTCTACATTTCGGCTATTTTCAGTCATGGGTTTTCTTTCTCCGCTTGCGTAAAACTTCCTAATTTCTTGAGTATACATTATAACTTGTCCAGTGCAGTGTAAACCTCATTGGGTTTTTTCCTGTGTAAATGTGTGTCTGGTGATAAACAAGTTGATAGCCAAGGCAGAAAAAATACTATTCTCCTTAACAAAAAGTTGCTTATAAGTGTTTTTATGGTCTCTTCTCCCCATCAAATGTAAAGAAAAGAAAAAAGAAAGACGAAGATTCTGCATATGGAATCAAAAGAGAATTAAGCGGAATACAAGACTGGACACTAACCTACAAATCTACAAATCTCTTCTCACTAAGAGGTAGGCCTATATGACATTTTCCCCCCTACTAAGATACTCTTAATATTTCATCAACATATGCAATGCACAATAGCTTCCTCACAGCAGCCAAAGGACAATCAACTACTTTTTTTTTCTAGATTTACCATTATTCACAAGTTCTCCACGCCATGACAGTCCTTCCCAAAACACAATCATTCCCAGAAATGCAATCTCACGCTTACATATCCAGCTCCTGCAATGACGAAGTTCATAAAGTACCTTCTAGGGTTATATGCGTGACTCTAATGACGTTGCATCTACCTGGGTTATTCCAAGGGTTTGTTGTGTCAGGGAATTACGGTCATAAACGCAATTCATGGAGGCATCTGTGCATCTTTTCCTATCTAGCAACATTTAATAACACCCTTTCATTAATGCATTAGGATTGACATGAGATTTCGGGATTCAGAAAATTAAATATTTTCAACTTAGATTAGAGAGGGATATGTATATGTATATATATGTATGTGTGTGTGTGTGTGTGTGTGTGTGTGTGTGTGTGTGTGTGTTTGTGTGTGCGTGTGCGTGTGTGTGTGTGTGTGTGTGTGTGTGTGTGTGTGTGTGTGTGTGTGTGTGTGTGTGTGTGTGTGTGTGTGTCTATATATATATATATATATATATATATATATATATATATATATATATATATATATATATGTATTACTTTTATATTTTTAAAAATATATAATAGTAAAATACTATACATGAGTAAAAATAGCAGTAACTACATAAACAAAAAAAGAACACCAATAATATTAACACCGGTACTGATAACGATAATAGTAATAGTGGCATGATAATAGCAAAAATAATGGTGATAATGATGATAATAACAATATTGATGGTGATGATAATGATGATAATTACAGCAATAATGACAATGATGATAATGATAATGATGACAATAATACTTCTAATAATACTAATATTAATAATGGGGATGATAGTATAAGTAGTAATAATAATTGTAATAGTACTAAGAGCATTATTATTAGTAGTGGCAGTAGTAGTAGAAATAATAATAGTAATAATAATAACAATTATAGTGATGATAATAATAATGATAGTAAAATAAAAATAACAATAGTAATGATGCTGAAGTTGATGAAAACATTGATGATAATTATAATAATGATAATGTAAATATTGATGGTGATTATAATGATTATAATAACTATACTCATAACAACAATAATAATGACAAAAACAATACTAACAACAACATTGATAATAACAAGGGTAACAATAACAATGATAAAAAGTACAGTAATGAGAACGAAACCAGCAATAGCAACAATAACAATAACAACAACAACAACAATAATGGTAATGGTGATAGTCTAACTATTCTTGGTCTCTCTTTCACTTGATTCACATTATAGAAACAGAAAAAAGTCTAAAAATATATTTAATTTTCAGCTTGATTTGTTTATTTCTAGCGTGAAACTTTACAGCCAATCAGAGCATGATACTCTTATCTCTCTCTCTATATATATATTCCTCCAATTTCAGTTAGGGATCCACAGTTTTAATTAATCACGAATCAAATTATATGTTTATTGATGTAATACTGTATATAAAGATACTTGTATATATTTTTTTGCGGGTCCAGAGTGTTAGTTGATCAAATACACATGAAAGTCGGTGAAACGACATGGCAAGAATATTCAACGTGTTTGAGCCACTCGACTTGTTATGGGCATTCAAATGAAAATATCTTTAAAACCATTCTGTCTCACTATGATTTAACCTTACAGACTCATACATTTAAAGGGAAAAGCTGTAGATTTTATTTGGTTGATATAGTAGAAGCTCTAATAACACCAAATCCTTTAAAAAAGAAAGAAATACATTATTCGAAAGTTTCCAAGCGAACCGAAGTGTGGTATGTAAATAAACAAGATGAGTTGCTAACTAGTCACATTCTTTCCACTTTATTTAATAAAGCTTGCGCAGTTCTAATGAAAACCTTATCAAGTTTTCAAGTAGTTTAGTGATTTTCAAGGAACCGTTTACGTGAAACAAGGGAATATTTTTGTACTGCTTTCCAAGTTTTTGAGGTTTGGCATGGCACAAAAAGACCGTAAATATGTATGTCTGCACATACACACACACACACACACACACACTCTCTCTCTCTCTCTCTCTCTCTCTCTGTCTGTCTGTCTGTCTGTCTGTATGTCTCTCTTTCTCTCTCCCCTCTCTGCTTATTTCTAAGCCTATCTATACTGCTAAATTTTGGAAACTTTTATAAACCAAAATATCATACACAGTAACACTATTAGACTATAATACTTCTCAACATTATGTAATGGAAAATACCCCAACTTTCCTCAAGATTCAAGGCCAAAGGGTATTTTCCCTAACATCGTTATAATATATTTTTTTTTTCTATAACCTCAACTCGCTCCTGATTTACGCGATGACCCCGCCCATGAGATGTCCTTCGAGATTCTGTCCTTTTTTTTCTTCTCGGATCCTCCTCTCCCATACTAACATGAATCAGGCCTCAACAGTGATTCTGAATGTTTAACTAATTTCGCTAGGGTAAGTCGTTCCTTTGGGCTTACATATAGAAGTTCCAGTTCAGTGATTAGTTTAAAATAGCAGGTAGTCGTTATAACAAAGCTGCTGATAATAGTGATGGTGAAATAAAGATAATAATGATTGTAATAATGATACCGATAGCAAGTGGTGATTATAACAAATCTGATGATGATAGAGATGGGTATAATGATAGCAACAGTAATGGTAATGATAATAAAAACACTGGTAGTAATTGTAATAATAATGGTAATAACAATAATAATAGTAGAACAAGTATATGATGAAAATGATTACGACACTGATTTAGAAAATACCGATGGCAACTTAAACGATTATGTAAAAATGATAATTATAAAACTACTATTATTAATAGTGATATTAATGCTTACGTGGTTCTCATTCATTCCCTGAAAATGTTCAGTTGGAACGAAATGATCGAGGGTGGATTGTAATGTCCTGAAGCCCCCGGGGGTTTGCGGGTCAAGTTAAGCTACTTAATGGTATGGAATGAAGCCCCTGCTTTTTTTTTACCCAGTGAATATTAAAGGGGTAACGTGTGTTTTTAAACGGTAAGTAATTATATACTTTCACGTTTACTCTGTAATCACATTCACAGTCACCGGTTGACTTGTTGCCGACATAATTTCTGAATGAAGTGATATTTATGAAAGTATATACACAGAATATAACGTTTGTAAGTAACAACACTTAATAGCCACACGAACCTATACTAATACCTAGACTAGTACATGATAAAATGCACAATACAATCAATGAGGAACCAGCGTGTCCATGCACATAAGACGCGCAATACATCATAAAGGTCACGTTAAAGATGGATGTCAAAGTTATATAGAAACAAAAGGCATAATAAGCAAGACATTATTAATGTACTAATCAACTTTCCCATGCAATTGAACATGTTCTTCGTTCTTCTTCCTCGAATCCCTGTTATATCTCGTGTGTGTGTGTATACATACATACATACATACATACATATATATATATATATATATATATATATATATATATATAATATATATATTTTTTTTCTTTTCTTCTTTCTTTCTTTCTTTTTCTTGTCCTTTCCTAACGACATAACGATTTGTCCACATTGGTATGTTAATCCTTGCTAATCGTCTTAGGACTGCCGGTCCCTCTAGGGATATCCCTAGAATTAAGACCTTTAAGAGAACACAACCTGATCAATGATGGGATAGAGGACTCAGGATATATATATATATATATATATATATATATATATATATATATATATATATATATATATATATATATAGAGAGAGAGAGAGAGAGAGAGAGAGAGAGAGAGAGATAATAGAACGAAGAATAGTTTAATAGTATGGGAAAGGTGAGTGATGCTTTGGTAATGATTTCGTGTTTTCACAGGAAAGGGATGAAAATACAGACTAAACAATCCTCACAGGCCACACTGGACTGTTTATCCTTGTGAGTCGCCAGAAGCTTAGAGTCCTTCTAGGAAAAAGTAAGAAGTTTGTCCTCTGGTAGAACACAATTAGGGTAAGATGGAGAGCAGCTGCGAAAAGGTGAATAACAATAGAAAAAATAAGATAGAATAAGTGATTGGTGTTTTAACAATGTATTTACCGTGATAACTGGAGAGAAATGGAGTGCAGAAATAAAAACAAATCCTTACAAGTTAAAAAGGTTACGAGTATTTGCGAACACCAAACCATCGTAAGTAAAAATACTTTACCCAGAATACGGATAAGAATAGAAAACCAGCTGGTGCAAATTTTATACTTATCAAAACATAATTTTTGTGGAATTTACATTTTTTCCTCTTTCTTTGCATTGCAAGTGTTTAATGGGAAATTATTACATACGATGGAACGCTTTTTATTAACCACAAACTTATAGACAGACAGACTGACAGACAAACATACATGCATTTAGATAAACACAGATCGATAAATAGACAAACAGACAGATGGATAGAGAAACAAATAGAGAGACCGCACGTGTATCTGCGTGTGTGTGTATTTTCAGTACTCATTAACTACTACTTAGAGAAGCCATATGTAAACAAACGCTTTCCAGGAACTACTTCAGTCTGTGAACTGCAAGGTACGGCCGAACAGGAGTAAGGGTATCAGAGAGAGGGAAAGGGAGAGGGTGAGGGAGAAGGAGAAAGAGAAGGAGGATAAGGAGAAGGAAGATAAGGAGAAGAAAGATAAGGAGAAGGAAGATAAGAAGGAAAATAAGTATAAGGAAAATAAGTATAAAGATAAGGAGGATAAGGATAAGGAGGAGGATAAGGATAAGGAAGATAAGGATAAGGATAAGGGGAAGAAGGAGAAGGAGGAGAATAAGGAGAAAGAGGATAAGGAGAAAAAGAATAAGAATAAGAATAAGGAGAAGTAAGAGAAGAAGAAGAAGGAGAAGGAGAAGAAGGAAAAGGAGGAGAGGGAGAGAGAGAGGAAGTCGATTGAATTATCCTGCACGATTCTTTGCACTAATAACAATCCTTAACACTTGTTATGTAGTATTCTGTTGGTTGTTACATTTGTGAATTCAGCGGAACTAGTAAATTACAAATTCCCCCTTATCCCATATTGGGTCAAAAACACAGTATAGCTTTCGGTCCAAAATATGAAACTGTGTAACATGACATATTAATGATATTTTGCGGTTAATACACTTTTGCAGTTATGAAAAAAACTTTGTTGGTAGTTTTTGTGTATCAAAAGAAGCCTTTGACCTTAATTGCCATTTGTGTTTAGTTCAAAGGCCCCATTCTTTTTCTTTTTTACTCGACAAAGCGTTTCTTCCCTGAAATCTTCACTTATTTCAGGGTTTCGGGACTCTGTGGTAACTCCTAAATGAGGTTGTTCACTCGCTATATGTTCCATGCCGTTCCTCTCATATGACCTGAAGGCACGTTTGTATTTTTTTTATGATACGGGGTTTCCCCGCGTCTTGTTTGGATTTTAAGGAAGTCACGAAACATCAATTTCGAAAATAATGATTATCAGTTTGATCGCCTCATTTGGAACAGGCTCATTAAAATAGTCAAAATGGATCTTTTTCATGGTGATATCTCGACTTTTTGTCACGTTAAGACACGAAGTAGATTACGGGGTATTTGCTTGTGTGGTTCGGTAACGAGAGGAAATGCCATGTTGTTTTAGATTGCGTATTTTCTTGCGTATCTTTTACGTGAAGATCTCGGTCTCTTCTTCACGGGACGGAATGGAATGATGAGAAAAACTTCTTAAGATATGATGCAACTTAGACCTGAGGGCAGTGTATTGCTGGCACACACACACACACACAGACACACACAGACACACACACACACACACACGCACACACACATACACACACACTCACTCACTAACTCACACACATACTCATACCTAAGTCTATCTATGTATATATATATACTCGTACTAATACAGTATATACGTATAAATGTATAATATGGTATAGTATAACACATATTAAAGGCATGGAGATACAGTACTATAACCCAAGCGTTTTGAAGCAAAGACACACACAAGAAATACCTTAGGACTTGTATTAGACCCTATGCAAAAATCACTATTCTTGCTTCATTAATAGGCTTTATAACCTCGTTTCTCTTTCGGGTTCCTATGCTTTCTTAAGGGTACTAAATGAATAAAAGTTCTAAATGTATACAAGTGTGATTGTATTATTCACCCGTATCTGATTATATAGCTTGTCGAAGGTCTTACGTTTTATTATTATTATTATCATTACTATTATTTGCTATTATTTATATGTATATATGTATACATACATATTTATATCTTATATATATTAACATATATGAATGTTTGTATGCATATATATATATATATATATATATATATATATATATATATATATATATATATATATATATATATCTGTATATATACACACACACACGCATGTATATGTATATACTTTATGTATGTATATATATATATATATATATATATATATATATATATATATATATATGTTTATATACACACACACGCATGTATATGTATATACTTTATGTATATATATATATATATATATATATATATATATATATGTATATATATATATGTATATATATATATATATATATATATATGTATATATACATGTATATATATATATATATATATATATATATATATATATATATATATATATATATATATATATATATATATATATATATATATATATATGCATATATAGATATGTATATACGTATATGTATATTTACTTATACATATATATATATATATATATATATATATATATATATATATATATATATATATATATATGTATATATACATAATATATATACACACATAAAGTATACATGCATACATATATATGTATATATACATATATACATAAAGTATATATATATATATATATATATATATATATATATATATATATATATATATATATATATATATATATATATATATATATATATATATATATATATATATATATATATATATATATATATATGTGCGTGTGTACAAATACACGTGCTTGTATATTCATTTATATGAATATACATGCAACCATGTGCCGTGTTGATATATATATATATATATATATATATATATATATATATATATATATATATATATATATATATATATGTGTGTGTGTGTGTGTGTGTGTGTGTGTGTGTGTGTGTGTGTGTGTGGAAGACGGGGATCCTCGGCAGGGAGCTTCCTCTGAAGGAAAGCGAGGACGTCATCTCCCGTATCCGCGGTGTCCCGCCGGCGTCCATGATGAGCCTGGATGTCGACTCCCTGTTCACTAAAGTCCCGCTTGATGACGTCCTCGCTTTCCTTCAGAGGAAGCTCCCTGCCGAGGATCCTCGTCTTCCTCTCCCCACCGAAATCTTCCTCCAGCTGATTCGTCTGTGTGTGGAGTCGAATTCCTTCTCCTTTGAGGGTCGTTTCTACTCACAGACGTTCGGTGTTGCCATGGGCTCTCCTCTCTCCCCTGTTCTGGCTAACCTGTACATGGAGTTCTTCGAGTCGGAGCTCCTCCCTTCCATCTCCCCTCGTCCTTCCATGTGGCTGAGATATGTCGACGACGTCTTCGCTCTCTGGCCCCATGAACCTGCCCTGTTTCTTGATTTCCTGTCGCAGCTGAATTCTCTCTCTCCTTCCATCCGCTTCAAGGTGGAATGGGTGGTTGACGACAAGCTCCCTTTCTTGGACACTTGTCCTTCGCTCTGATGATCATTTCTCCTTTTCTATATACAGGAAACCTATGCATAGTGGTATGTACATAAACTTCTTCTCGTACCATCCACTGCATGTGAAGAGAGGGGTTGCCACCTCGCTGTTTCTTCGTGCCCTCCGCATCTGTGACCCCCAGCACCTGGATGGAGAGATCGACTTCGTCGTTCTTTCTCCAAACTGGGCTATCCTTGCCATGTCCTTGACGTCGCGTTATCCAGGGCGCGGCGTACCTTCTACCATGACTCACCTCCCAATGAATCTCCTCACCTGCCTGTCCTCAGCCTGCCTTATACTGAGCAGATCTACTCCCTCCATCGGCCCCTGCAGTCTCTCAACTGCAGACTCTCCTTTCGCCAGGTGAATATCCTCCGTCGTAACCTGGTTCACACCCGCCTTCCCTCTATCTCGAAGGTGGGCACCTATGCTGTTCCGTGTGCCTCCTGTGATAAGCGTCTGTCTCAGCGTAAGTATGCTGTATCCAGGGGACATAGCAACAACGCTCTCTTCTGCCATCAGTGGGACACTGGCCATCAGATGGACTGGAAAGCAGCACGCATTCTCTTCCCTTCCGCTGATGTCCACGCCCGCAGACTGGTGGAATCTTCTCTGATTAAGCTGCTGCCCAATTTCAACTTGAACAGCGGTTTCTCTCCTGCCGACAGCCTCCTCGCTTCCCACATCCCTCGTCTCCTCTCTTATGCCGGTCACCCGTCACATAGACCGCCTGATTCTTCGACCTGACCTGACCTCCTTTCGCTTCCATTCTCCTGTCCTCACCTGCCCCTTGATTCCAGAGTGCTTCTCCTCCTTTCCCTCTTATACCGCTTCTTCTCCCTTGCCTCCTAGCCTCCAGACTAGTACAGTGGTAACGTGTCGGCTTCTCATCCGAGGGGTCGGCGGTTCGCGCTCCGCCCAGGCGCGAGAAGTTGTAATTGTCGCTCGGAGGCTACTGCTGTGGCTGGGCACCACGGTGGGTAAGGACTAAGCTCTGTCGCGTCAGCACTTGCTGATACACATTGATGGAGTCGACATTAGTCGGCACAGGCCGGACTCCCCCATAGCCCGTGCGAGACTCAGCTTCGCATATCGGACTTATCCTTGCCTCCTCAGATCCGAAGATAGAATCGAGGACGATTCCGAAACTGTTGTCTCACTTTCCTCAATAAATCTAGTTTGTGCATTGTGGGTTTTTCTTCTATAGTATCAACGCAGTATTGTGTTTTTCTATTCATATATATATATATATATATATATATATATATATATATATATATATATATATATATATATAGGGAAAAATGAATTTAGAAATCATTTGACCCACTGAATTCCACTCTTAATCCTTCTGTGAGATACCTCACCCACAGTTTGTAGCCTGTATATCTTTGTAACCAGGGATGAAAGGCGAATGTGTAAGAATAAACGACAAATGATTTTTTTTTTTACATTTGGTCCCTCTCTCTTTCAATTAGAATGTAACCTCTTCACCTTTGTGTTTGATCAACCATTTTTTTCATTTAATTGTTGTTCCTCAAGTCCAAGAAGGGGTTTAATCGACCTACTTTTCTTGACAAGATGAACACACATAGTCGAGAGCTGTTCATGAATAGAAGTTCTCGGAAAGTAACAATGCGTCAAGGGGTCTAAACGTTATCCTAAGGATACTTCAGGATTGAAGAGTGCGTAGGATACGTCCAACCTGCAATCATTCAACACACTTTGCTTCGGGAAGTCTATATATTAACCACATAATGGGCACCCGCTGGTAGCATAGCAAGATAGGGCGGCCTCGGGAACTAGTTTTCACACTGTGCCTATTGTGTACAACTGAGCGTAATACAGAAGCTGATATTTTGTTTTCTTTTTTCTCATTATTTGTAGTCCGTCTCATGCGTGGTTATATTATTCAAAAAGAAAGAAAAGGAAAATGCTTGTGGTAAGATATGAAGAAGAGATATAAGACTGGTAAGAAATCTGGATAGACAAATAAGGGGCAGAGTTATGCCAAGGAAACGGATGCTGCCCTGTGTTATCTGGGGAAGGTGTTGCGTGCGGTGCAGTAAAACGTAATAGAAAAAAAGAAAAAAATCTTGGTGTGTCCGGGTGTTCAGAACGAGTAAAACCTCCATTCATTCATTCTTTCTTAAGTGGTATATAACTATCATGATTATTTTCATTTCTAGTTTGTTTCCCCTTAATGTCATATATTTTGATTAAAGTAGAATAATCATAAGATACAGTTCCTGATGCGTTACTTCACGAATCTCTTTCCATTTGCATTTTCTTATTTTTTTTTCTTTTCCTGTCAGTCATAATAATTAGAGAGGAATTTCCGAACAGCACACGCGCATCCTAATGGGAAAAGACTTGAACGCTAAACCACCTTACGCGAAACACCCTTCCTAACATATTATCAACAGCGTCTGTCGATTGCACTTTTCTCGTCCAACATTTGGCTTCTCTGGAAAATTGTCTCCGGGAATCTAGTCTATAACACGGATATTGTAATGGGATTTCTGAAAGTGGTTAGGATAAAAAAAGAAAGATTAAAAAATGTGTGGATCTCCCAATTCGTGCAAAGGACGAATAAATTCCGGGGCGATTCAGTTTGCACACTGACTTTTATTAAAAAAATAATGGGCTTTTTGAGAGAGAGAGAGAGAGAGAGAGAGAGAGAGAGAGAGAGAGAGAGAGAGAGAGAGAGAGAGAGAGAGAGAGCATCAGATTTTACTCTAACCGGATACAGCCTACATTTCGATTTACAAAGAAGTACACTCGAAGGATTTGGCTATATGCATCCTGGAAGCAAACCAACGACAGTATCAGTTTTCCTGTTCCTACAACACGGTCTATTTCCATCACACTCATGAATACGCACACGTGTTTGTGACGCAGTTGGTGACGCAGGCAAAGTGTGTGTGTGTGTGGTAGATTATTTACAAATCCAGGGCACGTAGGAATATATGCAAACATTCGAGACGTCCAGTATTTTTCATAGATGCCAAAAGTCGCCCTCTTCTTTTCATACATGAAATATGACCACATACTCATCACAACGCAATAAATACAATACGATACATTAAACCAGGTAAACAAATCAGATGTCAGTTGGTTCGCTGGCTAATGCAGAGTGAACTGAGGTGACGCCCCCCCTGTCTGCTTAACCTACAGAAACTGCGCACTTAAAGTTTTTAAGGTTTTAACAAGTAATTAGGAATCCTCTTATCCCTAACTGGTTGTAAGCATAGAGTACATACCTTTCTGTACTTTTGAAAACTATGCATGGACTATTATAATCTCTGATATTACAGATAAACATTAGTATCGAGTAGGGAGCAAGACCACGCCAGGGTGAAAGGCAAGCGAGCGCTAAAACTGGTATTACTATGAGGAAGCGAGTAGTAGAGAGAAGCTGTTTGATCTTATACGCTTTATAAACTGTTTACATACCTATATATGTGCCTCTCTCTATCTCTCTCTATATATGTGTGTGTGTGCATACATATATATACTTACACTCGAGCGTGCACACACACACAAATGTATGTAAGTATATATATATATATATATATATATATATATATATATATATATATATATATATATATATATATATATAGAGAGAGAGAGAGAGAGAGAGAGAGAGAGAGAGAGAAATATAAAGAGAGAAAGACAAAGAGAAACAGAAAGAACGAGAACAAGAAAGAAAGAGATAGAGAGAAAGAGCGAGTGGGCGAGAGAGAGAGTGAGGGAGAGAGTATGAGAGAGAGAGAGAGAAAGAGAGAGAGAGAGAGAGAGAGAGAGAGAGAGAGAGAGAGAGAGAGAGAGATGTGTATACATATATGTATACATTCAACCAAGGTCAAACGAGTTAAATCACAGATGACTTGAAAATTGAATTCTGCTGCAACTGCAAGTCACTGAATTGTTCATTCATCTTTATTCCCGTTATATATATATATATATATATATATATATATATATATATATATATATATATATATGTATGTATATATACATATATATGTATATATACATATTTATATACAGACATATATATATATATATATATATATATATATATATATATATATACATATGTGTATATATATATATTATATATATAATACACACACATATGTGTGTGTGTGTGTGTGTGTGTGTGTGTGTGTGTGTGTGTGTATGTGTGTGTGCTAAGTAGTGGGTCGTGCGTATTGCACACAGGCGTCCATTCGACTTATTTCAAAGGAAAAAGCTTTCATGAAATATGCAACGTCGTAAGTACATAAATCATACAATGCAAGCGAATCATACACGTTTCTTACCAAATATCTCAAGAACGGCCGTGCTGTCGAAGCCAAAAGTCAAAACTAAACCGAATCATACCACAATAAACAGACATGCCATAGGAAACGGCAGAGGACAGGAACATACCGGCAAGACTGAAACACCAAGGCTTTCTTCCCCGTTGATAAACAATGCAAATGCCACAGTATATAATCCCGTATTCTAGCACCGTTTTCCAGTCTTCCTGTGTATGTTGCAATATTAGCTTCTGATGCTAATATCCCTTGCAAAGTATGATGGGAGATAAGGAAAGAAAAATGAACGGAGGAAGAAAGAAAGAAAGAAAGAGATGGAGAGAAGGAAAGGAAGAGTGTAAAACCGGAAAAGCAAGTTTGGTTACAAAGAAAAGTGTTTTAAGATGGAGAGTGAGAGTGGGTGAGTTAGAGAGAGAGAGAGAGAGAGAGAGAGAGAGAGAGAGAGAGAGAGAGAGAGAGAGAGAGAGAGAGAGAGAGAGAGAGAGAGAGAGAGAGAGAGAGAGAGAGAGAGATTTTTACTTCGACACGTTTATTCAGAGAAAGAGAGAGAGAGAGAGAGAGAGAGAGAGAGAGAGAGAGAGAGAGAGAGAGAGAGAGAGAGAGAGAGAGAGAGAGAAAGAGAGAAAGAGAGAAAGAGAGAGAGAGAGAGAGAGAGAGAGAGAGAGAGAGAGAGAGAGAGAGAGAGAGAGAGAGAGAGAGAGAGAGAGAGAGAGAGAGAGAGAGAGAGAGAGAGAGAGAGAGAGGGCAGCGCAGAACTTACTGTTACTGTTCGGCAACAGTAAATATTTTCTAAACGTGATTTTACGTAAGGAAAGAAACATGTCATTTGACCGGAGTTCCTATAATGCATTTTACATTTCATTCCGCTCAACTATTCATAATGTACAGACCTCTAATACACAAGTTCTTCTTTAAATACATACGTTCGGATTCTAATAAAGTGATACGATCTGATTAATTTTTTTGTGGTTTTATACACTATTCGATTTGACATTTATTACTTTGTGAACATACTAGACTAGTCTATCAGTTACCGCCGCGGAACATCAATGTTGTCAATTGATAATGTGCGATTTTATTGTGTGACATTCAATTGAGTCACTTTAAAAATAATTGTCACTTTGTCAATGTGAGTGTCAGCGTGTTAATTTGTTTTAAATGTGACAGAAGGTTGGGTTATGATGTAATATATTTAGTCCTTAATAATGACAATAGCAATAACAACAACAAAGAAAAAGAAAAATGACATTACGAATCGACGTAACTTACCTGAAATAACTACAAAACACCAAGAGCAGCAAGAACAACGATAATCAATAACCCAAACAGATATTCTTTTCGCCTCTTTCTTTTATTCCAATATTTCCTCTTATCTCTCTCCTTTCCTCTTCCCTCTCTCTTTCCCTCACCTTGTCCGTCAAACCACGCCCTCAACGGACACGTACCTGCTGGCCTCGTAAATATTCTTTTTTTCTTTCCTGTTCTTCTTTCTTCCTTTACTGGCCGTGAAAGAGAG
>NC_091562.1:33945601-33960601 GCF_042767895.1 Penaeus vannamei
GGGAGTTATATATCATAATTAGTTGTAATGATGGTCCGTTGAGAGGCTGTGGGTACGTTACGTTAAAGGGGCAGTTCTCTCTCATTTCTTCTCTCTGTTTCCGTTTCTCTCTATATATCTGTTTATCTCTGTTTATCTCAGTTTCTCTTTTTTTCCATCAGTCTTTCTCTGTTTATCTCTATCTCAGTTTCTCTGTCTTTTTTTCTCCATCTACCTTTCTCTGTTTCTCTCTATCTATCTGTTGTCTGCCTGAGCATCCAATCTTTCTCTTTATGTATATCTGTTTCTCTCTTTGTCTGTCTGTCTCTGTCTCGAGCCGGCAACTTCTCACTATTATAAGTATTTTTTGAATGATAGATTTATTGATAATTCATTCATTTGTTTTATATTACCTTTGATATCTTTAGTATATACTTGTTTCGTGGATTTTATTTGTCTGTCGATATACTGTTTTTATTCACTTCACAGAAACAATTGGTATTACGTTAATAATTTTCCAGTGCTTTCTTATTACAGTTTAATTACTTTATTGATGATCTTAATCATTCGATATTGGAAAAGTTTGTTCACTGTTTTCTTTATCGATAAAAGTTACATGTTATCATTTTAAATTAGTGACTTCTATGTTCTTTATATTTTGTCTGATTATCCCTAAAATGATCTCAATTTTTCATCATTACAGTACCATCAGAATATGTATTCTCATAACATCCCTTATAGTTATCATCAATAACCTTTCCCTAGGTATCTACACCGCCTCCCGACCCAGCGATTCTCACAGGTCAGTTCACGTAAAATATTTCAAGGGTGTTTTCAGGTATCTGTTCGGGGTGTTGTTTAGCCCTGCATTTTTAAAGGGTCGGCCTGCGAAGGTAATTAACGATGCAGACAAGGACTTCGGTAGTTTGTGACGGAGGCAATTGGCGTCTCTCTTGGACATGGAACTCTTTGTTCAACGGTACTGACTTTTTCACCCACGATGCTGTCACTGAATTCGCTGATACTGTTACAGCTGATTGTGCATTCCATTTTTTTTTTCTCTTTTCTCACTCAGGTTTAAGTAATATTCAGTTTAATTGGGGTTCTTATTAATGACAGTTGGAAAATTATCATCATATGTGGAAAAATTATGAATAAATTAATCCGTTAGAAAAAAAAAAACATACATATATATGTATATTCACACACACACACACACACACACACACACACACACACACACACACACACACACACACACACACACAAACACACACACACACACACACACACACACACACACACACACACACACACACACACACACACACACACACACACACACACACACATATATATATATATATATATATATACATATACATATATCATTGTATTATATATTATGAAACAGCTCTAGTGCGGTTATAATTACCCAAGTGAATGCAGATCTAGAATGTGTACCTTACCGTAAGAAAATCGACGGAAAAAACAAACGCCGTCTTTTGATGCTGTGTGGATGCAATTACGAAAAGCTCTGCGCGAACTTGAGATATGGCGGTGCGTTTAATGTGCCGACAGAGCTGGAGAAACGCGGAAGAGAATGCATGTCCTGCATCAGATTTTGAGTTTGGATATTTCCGTGTTATTATTATTACGGTTTCTGGTATTGTTTTCAGAAAAAAAAATGCTTTAAGACTGGAAATAAATATGATAATACTATTTGTGATGATGGCGATGATGAAAATAATGATAAAAGCAACGACGAATATAAAAATAATGATGGCAGTGATAATCATGTTGATAGTAAGATATATTTTAATTATATTTTTATTATATTTTGTGTATGCATGAGTACACATACATGCACGCGCGCGTGTGTTGATCACTGCTAATGCTGTTTGTGTCCATTTTTTATTCCTTTGTCATTAGATAAATGAAATGATAACACATTCACTAGCAGGTAAATTAGAAAAAAAAATGCGAGTGCATTCCTAAGTGCAAATTGTTATCCTCATCAACCGTTGCATAAATGTTGCATTTGTTTGATGTTATGAGACTAAAGTCAAAGTATTAATTTCTTCCTTTACTCCCCCCCCCCCCATTTCGCTCTCTCACTCACTCACTTTCTTGCTCACTCAGTCACTCGCTCACTCACACACTCACTCAGTGTCCCTCTCTCTCTCTCTCTCTCTCTCTCTCTCTCTCTCTCTCTCTCTCTCTCTCTCTCTCTCTCTATATATATATATATATATATATATATATATATATATACACACTTAAATATGTATACACATATATGTGTATATACACACATATGTATCTGTGTATGTGTCCATGTCTTGATCTGAATGTAATAAGAGCTTTTACAACGGACAAATGACACTATAAACGAGCTACTTCTTAAAAAGAAAAACGTACAGAAGAGGGGAAAAATCAGTGAGATAAAAATCAACAACACCGGACAACAAAGTGAATTTCTCTTCCTCAGGTTAAAAAATTAGGCGATTCTTTTGTTCTAAATTCCCCCCAAACAAGCCTACCAAATAGCCTATTGTGTCCTAAATTACCCAAAAACAATCTTGGGCTATATATTCTTGATTATTTTTGATGTAGCTGAACACCTACCTGAAATGAAAACCATGGAAAAAGATTTTTATTTATTCATTTATTATTAATACGTAACAAAATGCAAAATGATTCAATTTTATAATTACTCATTTACTTTTTAAAACAATTTGTCCGAACTATGTCGCCTTCCATGCTACACGTAACAATTGCCTGTATTTATCTAAAATTTTCTTCCTTCATCGTACATTATATTCATTGCTATGCAAAGGCAGTACATTAATGTAACTGCACAGGAAGGCGCGCGGGTAATCAAGGAATTTTATTTTGCCTTTTATTTTGACTAATATTTTCGTACGTGCTCGGAGGGAGTAAATGACACAATATAAATAACAAAAACTAAATTCGCAACAGAGAGCTTAGTTTTAGTGTATATTTATTCATATTTTTAAAATTCTTGGAGAACGTCATTTAATGCGGTATTTTTCAAGGACAACTTTGCATGTCTTTTGTTCCTGCGGTCTCTGGAACGAGAAAGAGGAAGAGGAAATATATCTTGGGTTTTGCATTATTCTACCATTCTATGCATTGACGTTTCTGTTTTGTTATCTCTACTTCTCTTTTTCCCTTTGTCTTTGCTATATATGTATATTCTTTTCAAATTTAATTTCCGTTTACCTTTGTTTTCAATTCTCACCTTTCTCTTCCCATTTTCTCAATTCTAATAGCCTCCATCCTCTTCTCTCTTCCCTCCACCATTTCATTTATCTCTCCATATCTCTTCCTTTCTTCACCTTTGAATATTATCTTCCTCCTACATTTTTCCCATCTGATAATTTCGAAACAGGAGTGAGAAATGGCTACTTTATATACAGAAAACGCGAGGTTCCCCCTAACAGCAATTAGGGAAGACTATAGTAAATGAGAATTCTTGGTTCATGTTGCTTCGTTCTCTGGCCATTTATCTTTTAGTTCATTTGATATTGTTATGATAGAATTATTGCTGTTCTTATTGGCATTATTGTACTTATTATCAGCAATAATCATAATTTTAGTACTATCGTTTTCATTGCTGATAGGAGTAACAATAATAATAGAAACAATAATAACAATATCAATACGATATTTTGTGCATCTTTGGATTTACTTCAAGAGAGAGAGAGAATAAAAGATAAAGGGAAGAAGGGAGAAAGGGAGGTAGAGAGAGGGAGGAAGGGAGGAAGGGAGGAAGGGAGGAAGGGAGGAAGAGAGAGAGAGAGAGAGAGAGAGAGAGAGAGAGAGAGAGAGAGAGAGAGAGAGAGAGAGAGAGAGAGAGAGAGAGAGAGAGAGAGAGAGAGAGAGAGAGAGATTTAAATGAAACAGATATATATAGAGACATGAATATAAACAAATAAACATAGTAATAAAGAAAAAAATAACAAATAAAACCAAATCCTATTTACCTTTTTTATAACATTTCCTCACTTGATACCCTCGTTCCACGTACTGAAACCGGCAATCCTTTGAACTTATAAGAGCGTCCTTGTTTACCCAACTCTATATCTCATTATTAATTTTCTTCTCCTCCGCCCACCCAAAAAGAAGAAGAGGAAGGAGAAGAAGAGGAAGAAGAAGAAGAAGAAGAAGAAGAAGAGGATGAAGAAGAAGAGGAAGAAGAAGAAGAGGAAGAAGAAGAATAGGAATAATAATAATAATAATAATAATAATAATAATAATAATAATAATAATAATAAGAGGAAGAATAAGAATAAGAAGAGGAAGAGGAAGAGGAAGAAGAAAATGAAGAAGAAGAAGAAGAAGAAGAAGAAGAAAGAGAGACAGAGAATAAAAAAGAGAAGTGTAGCCTCCGCCAGCGACCTCCTGCCTCTGCTCCCAGGTTAACTTTTAAGGTTAAAAGTAGCGCAGATTTCTACCTTGAGAGACGCAGCTGTCTGATGGCGCTGCCGAAGGGGCGTGTGAGGACCTCTCTCTCTCTCGAAGGAGGCGGAGGAGGAGGTTGAGGAGGAGCCTCGAGAATTTGCTGGGAGGGATTGGGGTGGAGGTAGGGGTGGGGGGAGTAGGTGAGAGAGAAGATGGAGGAGAAAATAGCGAGAGATTTTCTTGCAAAAATGTTGATGTTTTTTTTCTCATTATGTGCGCACGCCTTTTGTTGTCTGTCTATAACTATTTGATTATCACATTATTTCTATCTATCTATCTAGATCATTAAGTCGCATCTATCTGCCAGTGTATCTAGTGATTTGTCTTATTTTTTGTCTTTCAATATTTCTGTCCAAGTGTCTTCCTGCATATCTATCCATCTATCTTTCTACCTACGTATCTACTCTACCTTTCTACCTATATATATAGCTAAACGCCTATAGATTAAAGAATAAATAAATATATAAATGAATGAATAAGTAGGTTCACAGCTAAATAACTAAATGAATTGTTAATGAATATATATATACACACGCACATACACACACACACACACATATATGTGTGTGTGTGTGTGTGTATGTGCGTGTGTGTGTATGTATCCACATATAATCCTATATAGACACATATAAATAAGCATCTATACATACGTACATACATACAACACATACATCTATATCAACACCTCTCCAAAACCGTGCGAGCGATAAGAGGAAAAAATACAACTTGACAATTACTCTCCCTTTGTCCTCTCGCCGCCACTACCCCGAATTAGCACCGTGATTAGGCAACCTCCCCTAACTCCAATTATTTTGTTTATACGGTTATCTTCACCGGGGAAATGCGAGGTAATTGAGCACTGAATATCTCTCGCTAATCCCTGTGCTGGCATGCCGAGAGGGAGAGGGGAAGAGGAGGATGGGGTGGGTGATAGAGAGGAGGGAAGGAAGGTGAGAGAGGGGAGAGAAAGAGGAGGTGAGAGGGAAGGGGGGAAGAGAACAAGAGAGGGGAAGAGGAGGATGGGGTGGGTGATAGAGAGGAGGGAAGGAAGGTGAGAGAGGTGAGAGGGAAGGAGGGAAGAGAACAAGAGAGGGGAAGAGGAAGAGTAGGATGTGGTGGGCAGAAGAGAGGAAGGAAGTAAGGTGAGAGAGGGGAGAGAAAGAGGAGGTGAGAGGGAAGGAGGGAAGAAAACAAGAGAGGGAAAGTGGTAAGGGGGGGAGAAAGGGTGAAGGAGGAGGGAGCGCAGGAGAGAGAGATAGAATGATAGAGAGATAAAGATAGATAGATAAATAGAAGGATAGATAGATAGATAGATGGATAGATAGATAGATATTTATATATAGAGAGCGAGCGAGATAGATAGATAGATAGATAGATAGATAGATAGAGAGAGAGAGAGAGAGAGGAGAGTGGGATACAGAAAGCGAGACAGAAAAAGAGAGAGAAAAAGAATGAAACCTAGAGAAAGTTATTAACCCAAAAGTTTCAAAAGCGCTAACCTCCTTCAAATAATTATAAACAAAAACGATTTTGTTTACAGCGAGAAAAAAGTGACTAAAGATGATGGTAATTTTGACGAGAATCATAATGATGGGGATAATAATAATAATTGATGATAATGACAGTAACAACAACAACAATATCTATGGTAATAAGGATGATAATGATAACAATAATAATGATAGTGATAATAATAATGATAATAATAATAGTAATAATATGATCATGTTAAATGATAACGGTCATGATTATGATTATGATAATGATAATAATGATCATGAAAACAATTATGATTATAATAATGAAAATATCAGTAATGAAAATATCAGTGATGCGAATAGACAAATATAATTTCTGGGGAATCAGACACATCTAGTAAAGCTATACAAAAAAAAAAAAGAAAAAAAGAAAAGAAAAAAAAGAAAAAACAAAAAATTACCGATCCCTAATTACTTCCTTTATAGAGGTTATGTTTACGGACGTTGCCAGTGTAGTTGAGAAAGAGACGGCTTTAATATAATTCTACAAGTGTGTATTGCATCCATGACCCACTTGCCTTAGCGGAGAAGGAACGCGCTCTCTGTATGCTTCTAGTTATTCATAATTTCGACTTATTTCTTGTCTATCTGAATGGATACGACAACGACATAAAACATTTTCCGAACGGCATATATTATTATCATCGCCCAAATGAAGGCAGTTAAGGAGTCGCAGAAAACAGCTGGTTTATTTAGTATTGTTCAGAGGGAATTCTTGTCGCGAGAAGAAGAGAAAAGATGGTTTTCAGTTTTGTTTGTATATGACTGAATACTTCTAGAATTATTGATATTGTTATTATGGCTATTATCAATGCTATTATTATTGCTGTTGTTCATTATCACTTCAAGCATTATCATTGTTTATTGTTATATACAGCAACACTTTTACATTATAATTACTCATTCAGTTTCAACCATTTATCTCGAGATATTAGTTAAAGCTTGTTGTTATAATAAAAAACAGACTCAAATAAACACATATCAATATATATGTACGTATAAAAGATAATTCATATATTGATACATTATTTATTATATTAATTCATTCACGCCTTTACTTCTTTATTCACCCACTAATTGATACACACAAACAATGAGGAAGACAGTAAGAACTTAAGGTTGCAAAACGAATCTTGAATTTTAGTTAAGTTTGGGCTGAAATTTTGTTGTCGATGCTGCTCCGTTTTCTTTGCTTCGTAAAGTAAAGACCTGAGGAATAAGGAGGAAGAGGATAAAGGCTGAGATGCATGGATTACAGGAGGAGGAGGGTGAAGGGGGGGAAGAGTATGAGGGGAGGGGGAAGGTGAGGAGGGGATAGGGTGGAGGGGATGGGGTGGAGGAAGAGGAGGTTGGGGAAGAGTAGGAGAGGAGGAAAGGAAGAGGAGGAGGAGGATGGGGAAGGGTTGGAGAGGAGGGGAAGTAGGAGGAAAAGAGAAAACGGGAGAGGGGGAGGAGGGAGAAAAGGAGGAAAAGGAGGAGGTGAAGGATAAAGAAAAAAAGACGAAAGGTGGGAGGAGTGGAAGAAGAGGAGATGGAAAACAAAGAGAGAAAGAGGAGGAGGATAAGGGGGAAAGGATGAGGAATAGGAGGAAGATTAAGAGGAGGAGAGAAGGAGAAGCTGAGGAGGAGGAAGGAGAAGAAGAAGAGGAGGAGGAAGGGGAAGCAGAGGATAAGGATAAGGAGTGGGAGTAGGAGTAAAAGGAGGAGAGAGAGGAATGGAAGAGAGAAAGGATGGCAAATAGAGGAAGAGGAGGAAAAGGGAAAGAAGAATTAGAGGAGGCGGAGAAGGGCGACTACGATGAAAAGAAGCAGAAGAGATAGTATGAAAGGGAACAGGAAGAGGAGGAGGAACCGAAGTAAAATTAAAGACAGAAAGAGGAAAAGAAATCGAAAAAAGAAGAAGTAACAGAAAAAATACAACAATATAAAGACGAAGAAGCAAGAACAGAAGCAGAAGGATGAAACCATGGAACAGGAGGAGAAAGAGAGAAGAACGTGCTTTCACCACCTCAATATACATGAAGACGCTACCACAAAGAAAGCTGTCTTGCATGGGTAAGATATTCGGTACTGAGGACACGACGTTTTCCTAAAATAAGATATATTTTTTACGAAAGATATCAAGAGCTGTTCTGGAAATCAATGTAAAAATATCTGGAGAGACTGGAATGTATATAATGCTTTGAGAAGCGTATTTGCTTTTTTTCTCTCTCGTGTCTAATATATAAATTTATGTGTTAATGTATTACCTACAGTTACCCCTGTGAAAAATAGTATTAATGTTTACAGCTTTTGATATTATGAACAAACTCATGTGTCTTACACGATTAATGAAAACTGCTTTATTAGAATAGATAATGTGTAAGAAACGAATATTTGTAATGAAATATAAATAAAGGAATTCCTTTCCCTCCGCCCCTTCATATATATATATATATATATATATATATATATATATATATATATATATATATATATATATATATATATATATATATATATAACAAACAAACACACACACACACACACACACACACATACATACATACATACATATATATATATATATATATATATATATATATATATATATATATATATATATATATATACACGCACACACACACACACACGTATATATATATATATATATATATATATATATATATATATATATATATATATATATATATAAACACACACACACACACACACACACACACACACACACACACACACACACACATATATATATATATATATATAATTTCCCTGGAGCCTTCCATGCCTTCCCCTTCTATCGGGGCCAAGTTTGGCACTATGGGGGGATTTCCGCACAATAAAACCTACTTATTTGCATTGTAGACAGTGGGAGGAATCCAACAATATCAACTAACATCGTTGCAGTCCGCTTGCCGAATGTAATCCCAAAAAATACCTAATTATGGAATCTCTGTGTATTGAATTGTGATAATTCAGACGGTCCTGATTTCACCTTGAGCACAGAGATAGGAAAAGGTTGAGAAAATTTTAATGGCGAAAGCAACACGCCATGATGCCTTGTTATTAGGGAATAGTTATTTGATTATCTATTATGACCCAGGGATGCAGCAACGGAATATGTCAAAGGAGACAGTTCTGGTGGTATTAAGGGATAAGCCGAGAATGGACTTATTTATTAGAGTTAAGTGTAAGAGAGTGAAATTATGAAGATTAAAAAGAAGGGAATGATTACCTAATGTGCAAATGAAATAATATAAAGACTGGTAGAAAGGAGGTGAGGGTCTCAGGTGTGTTTTTATTTTGTTTATTTTAATGGTTTTTGAGGGCGCAACCTCCTCTGATTTTCTCATATTACCGCCATGTAACGTTTCCCAGGCAAATAGCAAATACTTTGCCAACACAGCAAAATCGCCCTCCCATTCGGTGAAAAGATACATGACACAAGCAGCATGAAACAATCCCAGCAGTGCAGTATATCGCATCCCCTGCAACATTTGCCATTAGACGTGGTTTCAACACCAGGATCAACGAACAACGAGCTGACGTCCGTTATCACAGAACTTCCAAAGCCATGGTGGTTCACGAAGAAGCTGGACATCCATGAAGGACTGAGCAATAACAATTGGAAAATCGTGGAAGCTGCATACATCACGACGGAGAAAAATATAAACACCGCATCGGGCAGAATCAAATTATCCAAGGTCACGGCAGCAATTATGCAAATAGCAAGTGCGAGACTGCGAAGTCACAATCGTCAGGTGATTCATCAGTTTATGTGTAATATATATGCTATGTGATATATTTAATATATGCATTTCTGACGAAGATATAAAATTATTCGAAACCGGTCAAATACCTTGTCTTGTATTGTAAAGATATCCCTTCTCATTCATATCTTTTCTACATTTGTCGATATTGATACGGTGCATATATATATGTAAATATACATATATTAATGTCTTTATGTTTATACATACATGTGTATATGATATATATATGTATATGATATACATACATACATATTTATGTATTTATATATATATATATATATATATGCATATATATGCAGTATATATGTATGTATGTATGTATGTGTATGTAAATATATATACACAAACATATATGCATGTTGTATGTATATTATATATAAGCATATATAAAATGTGTATGCAAGTACTTTGCAGTTAATTATGCAAAACAATCAGCTTCTTCATCCACATGCATGAAATTCATCGCGCTCGCCTTCCTCTTCCCCTTCCATGTCTCCTCGAGTGAGAGAGAGAAAAAAAGAGAGAAAGAGAACAAGTGAAAATGAGAAAGAGAGAGTGAGAAAGAGAGAGTGAGAGAGAGAGAAAGAGAGATTGATAAAGAGAGAGTGAGAAAGAGAGTGAGAAAGAGAGAGTGAGAAAGAGAGAAAGAAAGAGAGATTGAGAAAGGGAGAGTGAGAAAGAGAGAGAGAAAGAGAGATTGAGAAAGAGAGAGTGAGAAAGAGAGTGAGAAAGAAAGAGAGAAAGAGAGTGAGAGAGAGAGAGAGAGAAAGAGAGAGTGAGAGAAAGAGAGAGAAAGAGAGAGAGAGAGAGAGAGAGAGAGGGGGAGTGGGGGGAGGGAGAGAGGGGAGAGAGAGAGGGAGGGAGGAGAGAGGGGGAGAGAGAGAGGGGGGGAGAGAGAGAGGGGGAGAGAGAGAGAGAGAGAGAGAGAGAGAGAGAGAGAGAGAGTGAGAGAGAGAGAGAGAGAAAGAGAGAGAGAGAGAGAGAGAGAGAGAGAGGGAGGGAGAGAGGAGAGAGTGAGAAAAAGAGGGAGTGAGAAAGAGAGAGTGAGAAAGAGAAGAGAAAGAGAGATTGAGAAAGAGAGAGTGAGAGAGAGAAGAGAGAGTGAGAAAGAGAGAGAGTGAGAGAAGAGAGAGTGAGAAGGGAAGAGTGAGAAAGAGGAAAATGGGAGAAAGAGTAGAGAGAAAGAGAAGAGTGAGAAAGAGAGTGAGAAAGAGAGAGAGAGAGAAGAGAGAGAGAAAGAGAGAGGGGAGGGAGTGGAAGAGGGAGAGAGTGAGAAAGAGAGGGAGGGTGAGAGGGGAAAGAGAGAGTGAGAAAGAGAGGGAGGGAAAGAGAGAGTGAGAGAGAGTGAGAGGGAGAGGAAAGAGAGAGAGGGAAAGAGAGAGAGGTGGGAAAGAGAGAGAGAGTGGGAAAGAGAGAGTGAGAGAGAGTGGAGAAAGACAGTGAGAAAGAGTGAGAGAGAGAGGGGGGGGAATGGGGGAGGGAGAGAGAGGGAGAGAGAGAGGGAGGGAGAGAGAGAGGGGGGGAGAGAGAGAGGGGGAGAGACAGAGTGAGAAAGAGAGTGAGAGAGAGAGAGAGAAAGAGAGAGAGAGAGAGAGAGAGAGAGAGAGAGAGAGAGAGAGAGAGAGAGAGAGAGAGAGAGAGAGAGGGAGAGAGGGAGAGAGAGAGAGAGAGAGAGGGAGGGAAGGGAGAGAGAGGGAGAGAGAGAAAGAGAGGGAGAGAGAGAGAGAGAGAGAGAGAGAGAGAGAGAGAGAGAGAGAGAGAGAGAGAGAGAGAGAGAGAGAGAGAGAGAGAGAGAGAGAGAGAGAGAGAGAGAGAAAGAGAGAGGGAGGGAAGAAGGGAGGAAGGGGGAGGGAGAGAAAGAGATAGAAAGAAAGAAAGAGAGAGAGAGAGGGAGAAAGAGAGAGAGAGAGAGAGAGAGAGAGAGAGAGAGAGAGAGGGAAAGAGAAAGAGAAAGAGAGAGAGAGAGAGAGAGAGAGAGAGAGAGAGAGAGCAGAGAGAGAGAGAGAGAGAGAGAGAGAGAGAGAGAGAGAGAGAGAGAGAGAGAGAGAGTGAGTGAATGAGTGTCCGTGTGTGTGTGCGTGTGTGTGTGTGTGTGTGTGTGTGTGTGTGTGTGTGTGTGTGTGTGTGTGTGTGTGTGTGTGTGTGTGTGTGTGTGTGTGAGAACGAGAGAGAGTGATGGTGAGGTGAAGGGAGGGTGAGAGCGAACGAGCAAGAGAGAGAGATAGAAAGAGGAGAAGAAACTGTGGAACTGACACTTCACTAATTACATATTTACAAAACCCTGGCCCACAGAGAGCAGCAACGAATGAAAGCAAAGATAAAATAATATTAGCAACAATAATACCAAAGATATTGAAGAAACTAATGTTAAAGATAACAATGAAAATAAGAAAAGTAATAATAAAGATAATGATAAAGATAATAGCAATAATAATAGTCACAACATAACGATGATGATCATGGAAGTGACAACAACAATAAAATAATGAAATTATTATAATGATAATGATGATGATGATGATGGTAGTAATAATATGATATGAATAATAAAAAGGATAATGATAGTAATAATAAAGATGATAATAAAGAAACTGATAATATTATAATGGATAATAATAACAGTAATAGTACTTTAAATACTACTACTAATGATAACAGTAGTAGTAGTAGTAATGATAATGATAATGTAAATAATTATAAATAAGAATAATGATACTGATGCTGATACTAATACTGTTACTTCTACTAATACTAACGATGATGATGGCAATAATGATAATAATGATAATAACAATGATAACAATGGTAATAGTAATGATAATGATAATGATAAGAACGATATTACTTGTAATAATGATAATGATAGTAACAATAATTATTAAACTTATAATGATAATGATAATAGTGACAATAATAATAGTAATAAAAATTATAATAATAATGTTAATTATAATATCAATAACTAAAACAACAACAACGATAATGGCATCAATAATAATAGCTGATAATAATAATGACAACAAAAATAATGGTAATTGATACTAATGATAATGATACCAATAAAGATGATAATTGATTCTAATAATGATGATAAGGAAAATGATAACAGTAATAATCATGATAATGATAATAATGATAATAATAGTTATAGGAATAATAACAATAATGATGTTAATAATAAAAATAACAATGACAAAACAACCGCAACAATAATGACAATAAAAATGATAACGATAACCATGATATTGACAATGAAAAGAATAACACCAACAATAGCACTAACCCAGTCAACATAACACAACCAATCCATCACCACTTGACCCCGTTTCACCATCCCTCCTTGACCCACACTCGGTGTCACCCTCAACGCCCACAACGCAGCTTAACACCATAACACTTCTCATTTCATTACGAGAGCGGCACCCTTGCCATGGTGCTGGGGGAGCTTTCCGGGTTAAAGTCGAAACACCCACAGGAAGTCGTGAGTGGTGGGGGAGGGAAGGAGAGAGGGGGAGGGAAGGAGGGAGGGGGAGGGAAGGAGTTTAGGGGGAGGGAAGGAGGGAGGGGGAGGAGGGAAGGTGAGAGGGGAGAAAGGAGGGAGGGGGAGGAGGGAAGGAGGGAGGGGGAAAGGGGGAGGGGGAGGGAAGGAGGGAGGGGGAGAGAAGGAGAGAAGGAGAGAGGGGAGGAGGGAAGGAGGGAAGGAGGAAGGAGGGAGAGAGGGAGGAGGGAGGAGGGAAGGGGAGGAAGGAGGGAAGGAGGGAGGGGGAGGAGGGGGAGGAAAGGGAGAGGGAGGGAAGGGGAAGAGGGGGGAGGAAGGAGAGAGGGGGGAAGAGGAGGGGAGGAGGGAAGGAGGACGGGGAGGAGGGAAGGAGGGAGGGGGGGAGGGAAGGAGGAAGGGGGAGGAGGGAAGGAGGGAGGGGGAGGAGGGAAGGAGGGAGGGAGAGGGAAGGAGGAGGAGGAGGGGGAGAGAGGGGGAGGGAGAGGGGGAGGAAGGAGGAGGGGGAGGGAAGGAGAGAGGGGGAGGGAAAGAGGGAGGGGGAGGAGGGAGAGGGAATGGGAGAGGAGGAGGGAGAAAGGGGGAGGGAAGAAGAGGGGGACGGGGGAGGTTGGGGGAGGGAAGGAGGGGGGGGAGGGAGAAAGGGGGAAGAAGGGGAGGAGGAGAGGTGGGACGGTGGCAGGTTGAAGGAGGAGAAGGGGAAGGAGGGAGAAAGGGGGGAAGAAGGGAGGAGGAGGAGGGTGGGAAGTTGGCGAAGGTTGGGGTGGGGAAAGGGAGGGAGAGGAAAGGATGGAGAGAAGCGTGGAGAGAGTGAGAGAGTAAGGGAGAGCGAGAGAAGGAAAGGGGGGAAAAGGGGGAAGTAGAAAGAAAGGGAGAGGGGGTGAGAGGTCAGGATGATGGTGGTGGGAAGGAAAGTAGGAAAGGGATAAAGTAGAAGAAAGAGGGGTGAGAAGACGAAGAAGAAGAAGAAGAAGAAGAAGAGAAGGAAGAGGAAGAGGAAGTATACTACGAGGTGTAAAGAGACGAAAGGAAGAAAAGGAAGAGGAGAAGGTGAGAGATACTGAAAAATGACGGTCTTTAAATCCCTTATAATAACCAACGAATAATAACGCTATTATCGTGTACTGAAGGTAATTGAACATTGATGAATTAATAGTAGCTCGGTCATGTAAGGGAATGACTAATAGATTTATGGTATGCGTAGAACTTGACTGAAAAATTCATGAATATGTAGACATGCGTGAAAGTAACACACACACACACACACACACACACACACACACACACACACACACACACACACACACACACACACACACACACACACATACACAGACAACACACACACAGTGTGGAATGAGGAAGTGAAAAAATCGGAAAAAAGCAAATAGATATCCATAAACACATAATCAAGAAAAAAATACGAAAAATCAAAAGAGAGACGAACTGCAAATTAAAATAAAAAAGAAATTCAGTGTTTAATAATGTTAGTCGTAGAAAAGAATTTTTACGTTTTCTATTAATATCACATCAAGAAAACGACAAATCTATGGTAGACTATACCATATTTCGTAGTTTTGATTGAACACCAAGTAAAAAAAAAACAATTATAATAGTATACATATATGCTTATGTTCATACATACATACATACGTATATACACACATAAACACAAACACACACACCCACACAAACTCAACCACACCCACTGAAAGAGCCCGAATGG